>NC_133327.1:195463768-195578728 GCF_042186555.1 Aquarana catesbeiana
AGGGTCCAGCTCTCTAAAAGAGAAGCGTTACAGGTAAAACTTTGTTTCTTCGGACACGAGGCCCGGGTACCATCCAATTCGGCCACGAAAGGACACTTTGAATGGATCCGATCTGCCTGGCTTGCCCCGATATAGGATATTCCTCTTTGGAGCTCAGCACAGGACATCTTTACACATCCATCACCTAAGACACTGGCATAAAAACTGAGGTATCCCTGCAAGGGGAGGGATTATATAGGGGGTTGAACTTTCTGATGGGTGTGGCAGTGTCCAATCACCAGTGATACCCTATATAACCCATCAGTAATTACTGTGGCTCTGTGTCCCGTGTTGTTCGAGAAAGAAATAATAATAATAATAATAATGCCGATTCACAGTCCTGTGAGCAGAAAAGTGACAAAGGAAGCAACAGAACTCCAATAATAGTTGTTTCATCTGTCTGGCGATGCAGAGTGCCAGAGCTGTGTGAAGATGAATGATTTTGGCTGAAGTTCTAATTTAACCGATTGCCGACCAGCCGCCGCAGTTGTACTGCGGCAACATGGCTCAGCTGCGCAAAACGCCATCATGTTACGTCGCTTCTAGATTTGGCCACTAGGTTTGTTAGCCCACGGAGCCTATGCGAGTGCCCGGTGGTCGCGATCACCGCCGGGCTCCCGCGATCGCTCAGGGCACACGGAGAACCGGGATCTGCGAGAGTATGAACAGCGATCTGTCATCTCCCCTACACAGTCCACCCCCCCCATTTAGTTAGAACACACAATAAGGAACACATTAACCCCTTGATCGCCCCCTAGTGGTTAACCCCTTCACTGCCAGTGAAATTTTTTATAGTAATCAATGCATTTTTATAGCACTGAAATGTATTGATTTACATTGTAAAAATGGCAATGGTCCCAAAAATGTGTCAAAATTGTCCGATGTGTCCACCATAATGTCGCAGTCCCGATAAAAATTGCAGATCGCCGCCATTACTAGTAAAAAAAAATAGATTAATAAAAAAATGCCATAAAACTATCCCCTATTTTGTAAACGCTATAACTTTTGCGCAAACCAATCAATATACGGTTATTGAGATTTTTTTTACCAAAAATATGTAGAAGAATACATATCGGCCAAAACTGAGGAAAAAAATATAGTTTTATATATTTTTAGGGGATATTTATTATAGCAAAAAGTAAAAAAACAGCCAGATAATTGACTCTTTTAGGTAGCAGAAAGCCAAAAGGTATCAGCCTTACATTGTATATCCAGGCATTACTCACATTACCCCCATACCTCCCCCTCCTTATTTCCAGATCATTTCCTAACAATTTTTTTTTTAATGATTTCATCTTATCCATCTAGTGAGAAAAACAAAAACAAACCTTTATTACTCCCCATGACAGCTTTACCGGGCTTTTAAAATCTTTCAGGGGCATCTAAAGTAGGCATACCCCCAGAAATACATCTCTCAAGAGCCCTTTTCCTGAACACAGTGTGTGAGCATGTTCTTGGGACTCAAAAAAAAATGGGGGGGGGGGGGAGTCAGTCTACGCATGTGTAGCGACACAGAGAGGGGTGTAAGGTATGTGGAGTCTTCTAGTCAAATGGGTACAAATAATAAATAATTTAATAAAATAAAAGAAGGAGCACACAGGATTTCTGAAAGACCAGCTTACTTTCTGTACTTGCAGTATTTAAAAAAAAAAGGGAATTACATATTCTTATACTTGCCCATCTCCAGAACAGCAAGATCAGCTGTGCAGCTCTTCAGCACTTTGTCAAAATCCTGCTGGCCAGGCCCGCATGTATGTTCTACATGGATTCCGATGGAGAGTTACTTTTCATGCTTTGGCAGAATACAAACTCTCCATACGATTCAATGGAGAGCATACAGTATATATGTGGCCCAACCAGCAGGATTTTGACAAGTGGCTTTGCAACGCTGAGTTGCACAGCACATATCCTGCTGGTTTAGGGACAAGAGAGTATAACACTGGAAAGGACTGGGACCCCTACAGAATATATGTGTAACTCCCTTTAAAAATCACAAGTACAGGAATATACTTGTTGATCTGTTAAATGCAGGATGCTGGGCAAAGAGTGGGAGGGGTGCTACAGTTATGACTTTAAAGTGGATGTAAACCCACTCTCATTCTTTCTAAACTACTGCCATAGTGGTTATCTATAAGGAAATACATGCCTCCTGCATGTATCCTTACCTGTCAAATGTCTCCCCTCTGTTATGAGACCCGAAAACGGCAGATTCTGTGGGCAGGTCTGTTGTCTAGAGCTCGGTGGGTGGCGTTGAGATGTCAGTAGACTCCCCACCCACCTCTACACTCACCTTGGCCAGGTATCCATATGTCTTACACCGAACTTCTGCTGGTCTTGTGGATTATGCCCCATGATCACGAACATCCAGACAAAACCCAGGAAAGTCACATGGCTTCAGCATGCCCAATCATGCAGAGGTGTGGAGCAGCCAATCCTGGGCGAGCTGGAGAAGAAAGGAGGGGGGGGTGTGAAGTACACAGAATGCCTCACACTAGTGCATGAGAAATGTAAATCACCTGTCACTCACAGTAAGGGGGAGAAAAGACCTCTATTTCTCTGTTTGACCATTTTTATCTCACTAAAAAAAGATAAGCGGAGTGCTCAGAGCTGGATTAACTCTTTGTGGCAAGACTGGGCACAGATGACATGAAATCCTATACATGGTGCAAGCCTTAAGGAAAAAAATTTGGGTTTACATCCACTTTCAAGCGGTTATATACCCATTCTCATGACTTTCCATTATATTAGCAATTGCAGTGTTTAAAATAATTTGCCATAAGTCATTTTTTATTTACCTGCACGCCTTGCGAGTTTTTGATATTTTAGTTAGGGATGACATCGCCCGCGCATACGCCGTATATTCTATCTTTCCCGCAAGCCGAGACCCTGACAGAAAAATGCTGTGTCTGTCGGGCTGCGTAATTTCCTGTTGTTGACGTCAGCCCCAACATCCCACGATGCTTCTGCTTTGTTTCTGGAGTAAGCAAGCACTGATTCGCTATGCTTAGTTTCCGTAGTAACAGGAAACGAAGAAGAGGCTTGGATAATGCTTTTACTGCGCATGCGCGAGATTACAGAGATGAAAATGTACTGCGGGTGGAAATAATAGGATTTTTTATAACAGCTTACCTGTAAAATCCTTTTCTTTCGATGGACATCACGGGACACAGAGCCTCAGTAATTACTGATGGGTTATATAGGTATCACTAGGTGATTGGACACTGGTCACACCCTAAACAGGAAGTTCAACCCCCTATATAATCCCTCCCCTTGCAGGGATACCTAAGTTTTGTAGCCAAGCAATATAAGTGTATTAGAAGAGGGGCGGGACCTCTGTGTCCCGTGATGTCCATTGAAAGAAAAGGATTTTACAGGTAAGCTGTTATAAAAAATCCTATTTTCTTCCTCGAACATCACGGGACACAGAGCCTCAGTAATAACTGATGGGATGTCCCAGAGCAATGCTACCTGAGGGGAGGGGAACCACAACCAAGTAGGATGCAATCAGACCTGAGGACCCTGTACCGCTGCCTGCAGCACACTACGCCCAAAGGCGATATCCTCATGCCTTCTCACATCCACCTGATAAAATCTGGTGAATGTATGAACTGAAGACCAGGTTGCGGTCTTGTAGATTTGAGCCATAGAGGCCCAGTGACACACTGTCCAAGAAGCACCAATAGCCCCTGTGGAATGTGCTTTGATCTGAAATGGAGTAATCTTTTGTTTCAAACCGTAAGTCTGAATAATCAATTGTCGAATCCATTTAGGAATGGTAGATCTTGATGCTGCCTATCCTTTATTGGGACCCTCTGGCAGCACGAACAAAACCTCCGTTTTGCGAATTTGAGCAGTTGCTTCCAGATAGGTCTTGACTGCTCTTACTACATCCAAAGAATGTAGTGACCTTTCTTCCGAAGAACAGGGATCTGGAAAAAAGGAAGGCAGAACAATGTCTTGGTTTAGATGAAAATCTGAAACCACCTTCGGTAAAAAAAACTAGGATGAGGGTGCAACACCACTCTATCCTTGTGTACAATCAAATAAGGCTCTTTACAGGAAAGAACTGCTAATTCTGATACTCTTCTAGCAGAAGAGATGGCTACCAGAAAAATTTACTTCCTTGTCAGCAACACCAAAGGAATCTGACATATTGGTTCAAAGGGCTGTTTCTGTAAAACAGACAGAACCAAGTTCAAGTCCTAGGGGTTTAGAGGCGCCTTAACCGGAGATTAAGACACGTCACCCCCTGCATAAAGTTTCGGACCCAAGAATGCGAAGCAAGTGGCCGTTGAAATAATACTGATAAGGCGGAGACCTGGCCCTTGATGGTACTCAAGGCCAGCTTCATCTCTAATCCCAATAGTAGAAAATCAAGAATTCTACTAATCACATATTTTCTGAGATGCCAACCCCTGGATTCACACCAGGATACATAAGCTTTCCAGACTCTATGATAAATCACTTTGGAAGCTGGCTTCCTTGCATTGATCAAGGTAGATATCACAGGACCTGAAACCCCATGGCTCTTCAAAACCTGGGTCTCAATAGCCAAACAGTCAATTTTAACGTTTGCAAGGCAGGATGGAACGCTGGACCCTGAGATAACAGGTCTGGGCGTGACGGTAGGGTCCACGGGGAACCAAGTGGGCCAAGTTGGGGCTACCAGAAGTACCGACCTTCCTGCCTGATCCTGCAAAGGAATCGTGGCAGTAGCAGAATATGCGGGAATGTATAAACCAGTGAGAACCGATGCCACGGAATCACCACCGCATCCGTCCCATCTGCAAGAGGATCTTTTGTCCCTGCCACAAATTTGATATAAGCCACTGCTGTGGCATTGTCGGACTGAATCCTGACTGGGCAAGTCTGTAGCCTGAGAGTCCAAGCCTTTAGGGCAGCTATGACACATGGATCTCCAGAACGTTGATGGGTAGAGACCTCTCGGTCTTGGACCATACCCCTTGGACCGCAGACTGTTCCAGAACTGCTCCCCAACCCGAAAGACTGGCATCTGTTGTTACCACCGTCCAGGTGACCGGTAGGAAGGAATTCCATTTCTGCAAGCTTTCGGGTATTAAACCACCAATTGAGGCTCTGATGCACTGCCTGAGACAAGTGCATCGAAAAATCTAATGCCTGAACCCTCTTGTTCCAGGCCAACAGGATACTGTGTTGCAACAGTCCTGACTGAAACTGAGCATAGGGAACTGCTTCGACGAAGCTACCCTCTTTCCCAGCAGCCTTATACTAAAGGCAGACAGAAGGACCCTTCCCGGTGCTGACTACCGGAATCAGCTCCCTTAAGGCAGTGATCTTTGCCTGAGGAAAAAATACCTTCTTCCTGGCTTGTATCTATGTTCAGACCCAAATACTCCAGTTTTCTTACTGGTTTTAGGAAAGATCTTTCTAGGTTGAGGATCCAACCTAGGTGTTCCAGATACTTGACTGTGGTCCTCAAGTTCACGTTCAACAAGGCTACCGACCGGTCTATCATGAGAAGGTCGTCTAGGTATGCTATGACAGTTATACCCTGAACCCTTAATCTGGCCAGAGGAGGAGATCTTTGTGAACACTCGAGGTGCAGTGGCTATCCCGAAAAGCAGAGCCACAAACTGGAAATTACGCCCTCCTATCTCGAAGTGCAGAAACTTCTGATGAGCAGGAAAAATGGGCACATGCAGATATGCATCTCTGATGTCTATCGATGCCAGCAAATTCTCCTCCCTGCAGGATGGAGACTACTGTCCGAATTGATTCCATGCGGAAGGACCGAATCCTTAGGAATCGATTCAGATCCCTTAGCTCCAGAATGGGTCTGACATCCTCATTTGGCTTTTGGACCGTAAAAAGGTTGGAATAAAAACCCAATCCTTGATCCTTTGCGGGAACCACCATAATGACCTCTTGCGACAAAAGTCGCTGTAACGCTAGAAGGAGCGACTGCTTCTTCTCTGGATCGATGGGAACACTTGATCTGAGGAAATGAGGAAAGGGAAACTCCTGGAACTCCAGTTTGTAACCTAAGGTTACCGTGGAGATTACCCACCTGTCCTGAAATCCTCCTGCCAGAGCTTTTGAGAACTGTAGCAGTCTTCCCCCCACTCGAGCGAGCGGGGGCGCCCCTTCATAAAGAGGCCTTAGAGTCCTGTCTAGCAGGCTTCTTCCCCCAGGACTTCTTTGTCTCTGGGGTTTGACTCTTGTTTCTTGACCCAGACGGAGAAGGCCGTCGCGACTGCCTAGAGGCTGATGCCCCTGGCACTGGGGAAAAGAGTCCGTTTGAAAGAGGGACGCTTACTCCTCTTCTTACCAGGTAATAGAGTGCTCTCCCACTAGAGAACCTTTGAATATAATTATCCAAGTCTTCTCCAAACAGCCTTGCACCCTGAAATGGAAATGCAGCCAGAAGTTTCTTACATGGTGCTTCAGCTGACCAATTTTTCAACCATAAGATTCTACGCATACGCACCAACCCAAGTGAAAAACGAGGGGTTTGCATGATAGAATTTCTAATGGCGTAAACAGCAAAACATAAGGCCACTGGAAGGTTAGCCACCCCCTGGGCCTGCTGTTCCAGTAACACTTTGATGACCTGCTTAACATGGTCTCTTAAGTGTTGACAGACTCCAAACGCTGCCACTGCAGGTTGAGCTACTAAACCTGCTAAGGAGAAAACATCCTTCAATAGGGATTCCATCCTTTAATCCACAGGATCCCTAAGCCTCTGAGCATTGTCTACCGGACAAGTCAGACTACAGAGGAAATGGCGGCATCAACGGCCGGTATCCCCCACATCTTTATAAACATTTCTTCCATAGGATAAAGTGTTGAAAACTTATCCAGGCGGAAAAAACGTTTCTCTGGGTGATCCCACTCAGAACCAACGAGCTTTTGCAAGTACACTATGAACAGGAAAAGCATGTGTTGTTTGAGGAGGCTTCAGTGACCCTAAAGAAATAGAGGGTTCTTTAACTGATTCAGATACGGGTACTTTAAATGTGGAGCGGACCCATCCAGCAAGGATCTGTATTAAGACCTTTCTCATCCTGAGAAGCGAAGAGGGCCCTTCTCCACTTGATTCCTCAGAGAAGGAATCATCCGTCCCATCCCGATCCTCTGAAAGGGATTTTTCTCCCCTATCCCAGAGCTCCTCTCCTGAGGGTCCTGGGAAATAGAGGAAGACCTAGTGCGTTTTCTTCCACTGAGTGAAGATGCAACTATGGCCATTAATCTTTCCTCTATACCATTAATGGTTGAGGAAAAAACCTCCTGTGTAATATATACAGGAGCTGAAGTGCCAGAAGCAGGTGTAGCCCCTGACCCAAACGGCTCTCCCTGGCTAGCCGTCCCTGGCCCCTCGGGGGGGGGGGGGATGCTGCAGACAGGGGGTCCTCAGAACCTGAACGAGATCCCCTAGAGTCTCTGGTTCTTGGGGTGTTTGAACCTCTTCTACCCATAGTGCAAAGCAACAAGGTGGAGGTATCACAAAATGACTGCTGGGCGATGTAGTCTGGCTAAAAGCCTTGCTACCAAATGCCCAGTCTGGTGTTACCTTAGTAAATGCTGCCTAGGAGAATGCTTGTGTCCCACCTTACATGCGACCGTCAGCTCTGTGTCCCTCCAAAAGGCTTAGTGCACCTGTAATCAGTGTCTTTAATAGCCTGCAGCCGACCCTTGGGCGTCTGAGCACACTGTGCTGACGTCCCGCCCCCCCCCCCCTCGTTTTTCAAAAACCGCACGCTTCCAGTGCGAGCCAACCCTCCGGAATCAGCATGGAGGGAAGGCTGGGGGAGGGGGAGGAAGGAGAGAGGCCGGTAGAGATGGGGCCATGCACGTGGCAAAATGGCGGCGAAATTGAGGTGTTTAACTGCCTTGCAACCCACCTGCGGCCTCCCCCTAATCTGGGGGGAGATATCCCTAAGGAGAGCCCCCCATCCCATCCTACCTGAGCCGGCCAGAGGAGCTTGTGCAGCGTGAACACTTGAGACAGACATCAGCATGAGAAGGTATGTGCTCTTGGCAGCCCCCAGTGGCGACAATAGGCATAGCATGCATTTACCTTAACCAGTTGCCGACCGCCTAACGCAGATGTACTGCGGCAGAATGGCACGGGCAGGCAAAATCACGTACCTGGTACGTGATTGCCTTCCCGCGGGCGGGGGGTCCGATCGGACACCCCCCCCGGTGCCCGAGGCGGTCGGCTTTGGTCTGGGAGCGTTCAGAGATGAGGGGGAGGCCATCCATTCGTGCCCCCCCCTCGCGATCGCTCCCAGCCAATGAGATCATTCCCCTGCCTCTGTATAGTACACAGAGGCAGAGGAAATTATGTCATCTTTCCTCGGCTCGTATTTTCCGTTCCGGTGCCGAGGAGAGAAGACTGCAATGTGAGTGCACCAACACACAACACACACACACACACAGTAGAACATGCCAGGCATACTTTACACCCCCCTTTACCCCCTGATCCCCCCCCGATCACCCCCTAATCACCCCTCCCCCCGTCACATTGACACCAAGCAGTTTTTTTTTTTCAGTTTGTGACAGTTAGTGTGGTAGGGCAGTTAGTGTTAGCCCCTTTTAGGTCTAGGGTACCCCCCTAACCCCCCTAATAAAGTTTTAACCCCTTGATCACCCCCCGTCGCCAGTGTCGCTAAGCAATCATTTTTCTGATCGCTGTATTAGTGTCGCTGGTGACGCTAGTTAGGGAGGTAAATATTTAGGTTCGCCGTCAGCGTTTTATAGTGTCAGGGACCCCCATATACTACCTAATAAATGTTTTAACTCCTTGATTGCCCCCTAGTTAACCCTTTCACCAGTGATCACCGTATAACTGTTACGGGTGACGCTGGTTAGTTCGTTTATTGTTTATAGTGTCAGGGCACCTGCCGTTTATTACCGAATAAAGGTTTAGCCCCCTGATCGCCCGGCGGTGATATGCGTTGCCCCAGGCAGCGTCAGATTAGCGCCAGTACCGCTAACACCCACGCACGCACCATACACCTCCCTTAGTGGTATAGTATCTGAACGGATCAATATCTGATCCGATCAGATCTGTACTAGCGTCCCCAGCAGTTTAGGGGTTCCCAAAAACGCAGCGTTAGCGGGATCAGCCCAGATACCTGCTAGCACCTGCGTTTTGCCCCTCCGCCCGGCCCAGCCCAGCCCACCCAAGTGCAGTATCGATCACTGTCACTTACAAAACACTAAACGCATAACTGCAGCGTTCGCAGAGTCAGGCCTGATCCCTGCGATCGCTAACAGTTTTTTTTGGTAGCGTTTTGGTGAACTGGCAAGCACCAGCGGCCTAGTACACCCTGGTCGTAGTCAAACCAGCATTGCTGTAACACTTGGTGACGTGGCGAGTCCCATATGTGCAGTTCAAGCTGGTGAGGTGGCAAGCACAAGTAGTATCCCGCTGCCACTAAGTAGAAGACAAACACAGGCCCGTCGTGCACATAATGCCCTTCCTGCTGCAATCGCCAATCCCAATTGGGAACCCACCACTTCTGCAGCACCCGTACTTCCCCCTTTCACATCCCCAACCAAATGCAGTCAGCTGCATGAGAGGCATTTTTATGTCCTCCCGAGTACCCCTACCCAACGAACCCCCCCAAAAAAAGATGTCGTGTCTGCAGCAAGCGCGGATATAGGCATGACACCCGCTATTATTGTCCCTCCTGTGCTGACAATCCTGGTCTTTGCATTGGTGAATGTTTTGAACGCTACCATTCACTAGTTGAGTATTAGCGTAGGGTACAGCACTGCACAGACTAGGCACACTTTCACAGGGTCTCCCAAGAAGCCATCGCATTTTGAGAGACCCGAACCTGGAACCGGTTATAGGTATAAAAGTTACAGTTACAAAAAAAGTGTAAAAAAAAAAACACAAAAAAATATATATAATAAAAAAAAATAGTTGTTGTTTTATTGTTCTCTCTCTCTCTATTCTCTCTCTACTGTTCTGCTCTTTTTTACTGTATTCTATTCTGCAATGTTTTATTGTTATTATGTTTTATCATGTTTGCTTTTCAGGTACGCAATTTTTTATACTTTACTGTTTACTGTGCTTTATTATTAACTATTTTTTTGTCTTCAGGTACGCCATTCACGACTTTGAGTGGTTATACCAGAATGATGCCTGCAGGTTTAGGTATCATCTTGGTATCATTCTTTTCAGCCAGCGGTTGGCTTTCATGTAAAAGCAATCCTAGTGGCTAATTAGCCTCTAGACTGCTTTTACAAGCAGTGGGAGGGAATGCCCCCCCACCGTCTTCCGTGTTTTTCTCTGGCTCTCCTGTCTCAACAGGGAACCTGAGAATGCAGCCGGGGATCCAGCCAGCTGACCATAGAGCTGATCAGAGACCAGAGTGGCTCCAAACATCTCTATGGCCTAAGAAACCGGAAGCTATGAGCATTTTATGACTTAGATTTTGCCGGATGTAAACAGCGCCATTGGGAAATTGGGAAAGCATTTTATCACACCGATCTTGGTGTGGTCAGATGCTTTGAGGGCAGAGGAGAGATCTAGGGTCTAATAGACCCCAATTTTTTCAAAAAAGAGTACCTGTCACTACCTATTGCTATCATAGGGGATATTTACATTCCCTGAGATAACAATAAAAATGATTTAATTAAAAAAAAAAAAAAATGAAAGGAACAGTTTAAAAATAAGATAATAAAGAAAAAAAAAAAAAAAAAAAGCACCCTTGTCCCCCCCTGCTCTCGCGCAAAGGCGAACGCAAGCATCGGTCTGGCGTCAAATGTAAACAGCAATTGCACCATGCATGTGAGATATCACCGCGAAGGTCAGATCGAGGGCAGTAATTTTAGCAGTAGACCTCCTCTGTAACTATAAAGTGGTAACCTGTAAAGGCTTTTAAAAATGTATTTATTTTGTTGCCACTGCACGTTTGTGCGCAATTTTAAAGCATGTCATGTTTGGTATCCATGTACTCGGCCTAAGATCATCTTTTTTATTTCATCAAACATTTGGGCAATATAGTGTGTTTTAGTGCTTCAAATTTTAAAAAGTGTGTTTTTTCCCCAAAAAATATTTTTTTCAACAACAAAAAGTGTCAGAAAGGGCTTTGTCTTCAAGTGGTTAGAAGAATGGGTGATGTGTGACATAAGCTTCTAAATGTTGTGCATAAAATGCCAGGACAGTTCAAACCCCCCCCCCCCAAATGACCCCATTTTGGAAAGTAGACACCCCAAGCTATTTGTTGAGAGGCATGTCGAGTCCATGGAATATTTTATATTGTGACACAAGTTGCGGGAAAGAGACAAATTTTTTTTTTTTTTTTTTTTTTTGCACAAAGTTGTCACTAAATGATATATTGCTCAAACATGCCATGGGAATATGTAAAATTACACCCCAAAATACATTCTGTTGCTTCTCCTGAGTACGGGGAGTATGGGGATACCTGTGTGAGACTTTTTGGGAGCCTAGCCGCGTATGGGACCCCGAAAACCAAGCACCGCCTTCAGGCTTTCTAAGGGCGTAAATTTTTGATTTCACTCTTCACTGCCTATCACAGTTTCGGAGGCCATGGAATGCCCAGGTGGCACAAAACCCCCCCAAATGACCCCATTTTGGAAAGTAGACACCCCAAGCTATTTTCTGAGAGGTATAGTGAGTATTTTTCAGACCTCACTTTTTGTCACAAAGTTTTGAAAATTGAAAAAAGAAAAAAAAATATTTTTTTTTCTTGTCTTTCTTCATTTTCAAAAACAAATGAGAGCTGCAAAATACTCACCATGCCTCTCAGCAAATAGCTTGGGGTGTCTACTTTTGGGGTGCAATTCCACATATGCCCATGGCCTGTGTGAGCAATATATCATTTAGTGACAACTTTTTGTAATTTTTTTTTTTGTCATTATTCAATCACTTGGGACAAAAAAAATTAATATTCAATGGGCTCAACATGCCTCTCAGCAATTTCCTTGGGGTGTCTACTTTCCAAAATGGGGTCATTTGGGGGGGGGGGGGGGGGTTGTACTGCCCTGCCATTTTAGCACCTCAAGAAATGACATAGGCAGTCATAAACTAAAAGCTGTGTAAATTCCAGAAAATGTACCCTAGTTTGTAGACGCTATAATTTTTGCGCAAACCAATAAATATACGCTTAGTGACATTTTTTTTACCAAAGACATGTGGCCGAATACATTTTGGCCTAAATGTATGACTAAAATTGAGTTTATTGGATTTTTTTTATAACAAAAAAGTAGAAAATATCATTTTTTTTCAAAATTTTCGGTCTCTTTCCGTTTATAGCGCAAAAAATAAAAACCGCAGAGGTGATCAAATACCATCAAAAGAAAGCTCTATTTGTGGGAAGAAAAGGACGCAAATTTCGTTTGGGTACAGCATTGCATGACCGCGCAATTAGCAGTTAAAGCGACGCAGTGCCAAATTGTAAAAAGCGCTCTGGTCAGGAAGGGGGTAAATCCTTCCGGGGCTGAAGTGGTTAAAGGAGAAACCTACTAGAATTAAAAAATTCTGTGGAATCTCCCTTACCTTATCCAGCCGCAGGGTTCTGTTGCACAGACCCAATCTTCGCCTCTCACGGTGGGCTCCGTTTGAAAAAACCTTCAGAGACCGGGGACCCCTACGAATAGGGGGATCCACAGTTCTGGCCTGTAAAGCACCCGGCCAGAAATAAGGATAGAAAACCATTTTCTGATATGCGGGGTCCAGGGTCCAGCTCTCTAAAAAGAGAAGCGTTACAGGTAAAACCTCGTTTCTTCGCACACGAGGCCCGGGTACCATCCAATTCGGCCTAGAAAAGGACACTTTGAGATGGATCCGGTTCGCCTGGCTTGCCCCAGTATAGGATATCGGATATTCCCTTTGGAGCTCAGCACAGGACATCTTTACACGTCCATCACCTAAGACACTGGTGTAAAAACTGAGGTATCCCTGCAAGGGGAGGGATTATATAGGGGGTTGAACTTCCTGTTTAGGGTGTGACCAGTGTCCAGTCACCTAGTGATACCTATATAACCCATCAGTAATTACTGAGGCTCTGTGTCCCGTGATGTTCGAGAAAGAAAAATAGTTATTCAGACAGGGAGGACCACAGTTGAGTTGGTGCCGGCTATTATGAAGCAGCAGCATTTTGAATATAAATAATAACTACAGTAAGAACTATTTTTTATTATTACTAGTGCCCATTTGAATCTAAATTAATAGTTATTTTATAATATTGTTAAAATCATTTTTCTTTAGGAGGGTTTACTACCGCTTTAACCCAAAAATGTTTATATTCCCCTTGGTATATAGTGGTAGCATAGGTGCTCAGCAGTACTGAATACTGAGAATCAGATATCTCTTCATAAAAGATCCCATCCATACAGCAGCTGTCTATGAGCACTCACCTGCCTTCTCCACCCCATGCAGAGTTTGGAGTGATGACTACCTCCCTGCAGTTGTCTGTGTCTGTGTTGTACACATACAGCTTTAAAGGCTTTCCTTCATGAGTCTCAATAAGGGAAAACAGATCTTCTGACTGAAAAGTAATGAAAGCATTGTTACAGTTCATTTGTTGTTGCGGTTTAAATGATTAAAATGAAAATAGTATCCACGTCAAAGCGACAAAGATTAATTTAAAGAAGAGAGAGGAATACCCAGAACCTCACTACAGTAGCTGCCCGTAATCACAGTTCACCAGCAAAAAAACAAAACAAAAAAACACACACACACCTTTTCAGGTCACATTTTGAAAAAAACATTTTTTTTTACTTTCTGCTATAATATATATCGAAAAAAAATCTTCTATATATTTTTTGGTAAAAAAAAAATTCCAATAAGTGAACATTGATTGGTTTGCGCAAAAGTTATAGCGTTTACAAAATAGGGGATAGATTTAGGGACTTCATTTTTTTTCTTATTGCTTTTACTGGTAATGGCAGCGATCAGTGATTTTTAGTGGGACTGCGACATTGCGGTGGACAAATCTGACCCTAAGTGACACCCATACAGTGATTGGTGCTAAAAAACAAAAAATGCACTGATCAATGTATAAATTACACTGGCAGGGAAGGGGTTAACACTAACGGCGATCAAAGGGTTAACAGTGTTCCCTGGGTGTGTGTGTGTGTGTGTGTGTGTGTGTGTGTGTGTGTGTGTGTGTGTGGGTGTGGTGGTGGTGGTGGTGGGGTTAGCTAACTGGGACAATACAGAGATTGCTGTTCCTGTTCACTGGGAACAGCAGATCTCCATGGTGTCCTGTCAGAACGGGGATCTGCCTTGTTTACATAGGCTGATCCCCGTTCTGCCTTGCTGTACCGCGATCGTGGCTGGCCAGCAGACCTATAGTCTGCCGGACCCACGAACACACCTCCACGCCCACAGCATCTCATGCACCAAACCCTGTACAGGTACATTGTTTCGCACAGCTGGGCCGCCCTGCTGCCGTATATGTGCAGAGGGCGGTCCAGAAGTGGTTAAGTCCATCTAAAGCCTATAATTTTTCTTCCTCTCAGAGTAATAAACAGGCATTTTTAAAAGAAAGTCAACATTTAAAATGTATTTAAAAATGTGAGTTACCTCTTTATAAGTCGTAACTTACTAGCAAGGTGCAGGAGAAATCTAGCTTCCCAGCTGTAATTCTCCTGCACCCTACAAGTGGAGGAGGGGATGGGAGGAACTGAGCAGGGCTTTTACCTTACCATTAGGAGGTTAGGAAAATAAAGTAAATGTGCAGTCAATTGATCTAAAGGGCTGTGGGCAGAGCTAGGCATATCAAAAAAACATACCAGCACTTAAGCAGCTACAGCACGAGTAAGGGTGACAACACAGTGATTGTGTTTTAATAGCAATGTCACCCATTAAAAGAAGTGTCTATCCAATGGATCTACTGGCAGGACCAACGCGTATTTACAGAAAAAAAAAAAATAACAAAAAACACACAAAAGATTCAGATCCTACATATATTATAAGATTTTATAGGTTGACCATAGTTCTATTTTAACCACTTCCATACCACGCCTATTCTGGCACTCCTCTCCTGCATGTAAAATCATCATTTTTTTGCTAGAAAATTACCCAGATTATAGAATTTTATATATATATATACATATACACATATACATACATACATACATACATACATACATACATACATACATATATATATATATATATATATATATATATATATATATATATATATATATATACACACACATACATACATATATATATATATATATATATATATATATATATATATATATATATATATATATATATATATATATATATACACACACACACACATATATATATACACACACACACACACAAATTTTTAGCAGAGACCCCAAGGAATAAAATGGCGTTGGAACTTTTTTTATTTTACACGGTATTTGCGCAGCAAATTTTTCAAACGTGTTTTTTTGAAAAAAAAAAAAAACCTGTCCTATGAATAAAAAAGAATAAAAGTTTTGTTTTTTTTAGTTTTAGTTTAATTTTTCTAGAATATAAAAGATGATGTTACGCCGAGTAAATTGATACCCAACATGTCACACTTTAGAATTGCGCACACTAGTGGAATGGTGCCAAATTTAGGTAATTAAAAATCTCCATAGGCGACGCCGCTTTAATTTTTTTTTTTTTTTTACAGGTTACCAGTTTAGCATTACACAGAAGAGGTCTTTGGCTAGAATTGTTGCTCTTGCTCTAACGATCGCGGCGATACCTCATGTGTGGTTTGAACACAGTTTATATGTATATGTGGGCACGATGTACGTATGCGTTCACTTCTGCTTTCGAGCACGTGGGGATGAGGGCGCTTTACTGTTTTTTTTTTGTTTAGTTATTTTATTTTTATTAAATTTTTTTTTTTTTTTTTTACACTTTCCCTTTGAATTTTTTTTTTTTTTTATCACATTGTAATAGGAATAGGGCATGACAGGTCCTCTTGATGGAGAGGTGTGGCGTCTATAAGACTCTCCACGCAGCTGAAAAGGCTGATATATACATGTAATATATAGATATATATTATCTCTGAAGGTCAAACAGACTGCCGGGGACCATGTGGCACATGGTATTCTCTATTGGGAAGTTCAGCCGCCAGCAGATTCCATTCGCTGGCTCGCCAATTGCACAGGCGAGCCAGTAGAAGCAGCGGAGGCTGGCGACAGGAGGAACGTCAAGCGGCTGAACAGGTGCAGGGAATAGCTGGCAGGAAAAAAAATAAAAATAATATCTGATGGATTCCTGTAGCTGCAGGCTTCATTCAGATATCTCCACTAAAAGTCCAGGACGCCATATGACGGCCATGGGCTGGAAGTAGTTAAGAAATATACCAAACTGTGGCAGTGTAGACAAAAAAGAAAAAAAAAAAAAGGATAGATAGAAAGAGCATATTACCTCATTCATGACTGTATCTGCTCCTATGATGTAGTCTGTATGGGGCCTCAAACCAGCTAATGCTGCAGGAGAGTTTGGTTCCACTTACTTGAGAAAGCATAAAAATAAAAGGTTAAAAAGGTTCTCACATTAAAAAAAATAAAAAAATAAAATCAAAGCCCCACTGAACCCTCAGTTTAAATCAGCTAAATACATTTCATGTGCACCTAAATAAAAGGGTGTGCGGCATCTTACAGTTTTTTCTTTCTAAAGAAGCCATTTGAGTATAAAAGGCAGCAGCTGCAGACTAGCACTTCCACTACTGGGTCAGAGCTATAGCTCTCTAATCAGTAAAACATATGCCCCTTGCTGATTGGACAGCTCTAGCTCAGCAGGGGATGGGTCGCTCTCCTCAACATGCCGGACAAGCATTGTACAGAAAATCTACTGTAAGGCAAGGAACACATTTTGATTTTATGTACTGTATTTATCTAGTGTTAGCTGAAAGTTCAACTGGGCTTTAATTACTTCAATACCGGGCACCAGGGGCATTGCTAGGTCTACAAAAGATCTGGGGCTAGAGCCCATAGCAGCTTCATAAAGTCATACTTTACGCTTGGGCGGGCATACACATGTATATACAGTAATATACGTGTGTGTGTGTGTATATATCCCCAGAGAGCCCCCCCTTACATCAGATTCCCCAGAGAGCTTCCCCCTTGCATCAGGGTCCCCAGAGAGCCCCTCCTTACATTAGGGTCCCCAGAGAGCCTCCCTGTTAAAATAAGGGTCCCCAGAGAGCCTCTCCCTTGCATCAGGGTCCCCAGAGAAACCCTCCACTTACATCAGGGTCCTCAGAGAGCCCCCTTCCTCTTGGGGACACCTGCAGAGACTCGGGGCTATGGGCCCCAGATTCGGGGCTATAGCCCCAAAAGCCACCCCCTAGCGATGCCACTGCCGGGCACTTTCACCTCCTTCCTGTCCAGGCCACTTTTCAGCTTCCAGCGCTGTCACACTTTGAATTACAATTGCGATGTCATGTAACACTAAGAATAGTATAAACTCCCGCGCTTACGGTAAGAAAATACAAAACGTATATAAAGAACTGCAGCCTTTATCAATAAATCCACCCTAAGGTGAAAATAGAAAAACATAGGAAGAAAGGGATAGAAATGGCGCTGTTCTTACTTTAAGATGTTCCAGACCCTCTAATGCGTGAGGGATGCCTTGTGCTAGTATGTGCTAAAGTGCATAGGAAGTGCAAATGTGCAAAAAGAGTTAGCAGTACTGATATCTGAGTAATTATATGACAAAAAAACGTGCAAAAACACAAAAAAAAAAAAAAAAAAAAGCAAGAAATACAAAAAAAAACACTACCTAGTGTCCACACTGTTATAGGCTACTATATAGTGTGAGCCTCCTAATCAGAGGACCACCATCTAAAATGAATACTAGTGGAAAAAACAAAAAACAAAACCAAAAAAGATCTATCTATCTATCTATCTATCTATCTATCTATCTATCTATCTATCTATCTATCTATCTATCTATCTATCTTATATTCCTATGCAAAATCCACAAATGTAATCAGTGTATAATACTGCTATAGTGCTGAACTCAACATACATATAAAGTCCCTAGATACTGGTATACTACAAAATCCAAAATAAAGTGACAAAATGCTCCTTCAGATTGTTATTCGGTGCTTCTTTAAAAAGGCGCCCCATAGGAAATGCACTCACCGCTATTATTCACCCCACAAGGAGGTATTTCACTTTCACAGTATGAGCCACTGTGTAGCACTGGGTATCCACTGTGTAGCGGGGCTAACAGCATCATTGCATCACTTCCGGTTTTCGGACACAGGACAACAGGCTTTCCTATTCCGTATGCTACACAGTCTATCTCTCTCTCTATCTCTATCTCTATCTCTCTCTCATCACAAGGTACAGATGAGCTGTGATTGGCCCAGTCTGAACCATGTGATCGCAGCTAGCAGCACAATTGTATACAATGGATGGCTTGAAAGGAAGCCTTCCACTATGTACAACTGTCATGTGACCTGTTGTATTTGGTTACAGCAGTCACATGGTACCGGCAGCAAGCCAGTACAGTGATCAGTCATCGGCTGTGTCTGGTGGATGTAGCCGGTGACAGATTGCGCCGGGATCTGGGAGGGCGTCATACGACGTCCACCTGGATCGACGAGAGGTTCTCGCCAGCGCCATGCGTGAACCAGTTAAAACAACAAAAAATTAATTTGCTATATCCAACAACATATCAATTTTCTTCATTAGTTATACACAAGAGCTTGTTGAAAAGCTGCACTGAGAGAAATATGAAGGCCGTCATTTCTGATTGGGTTGCCTTCTTGTCTCTGGACAGCATACAGTACTTGCATGCAGCTAGTGAAATGAAGCTTTCTGATCTGCATACTTGTTCCAGGAAAGTAACAGTGGGATTTACTAAAACTGGAGTGTGCAAACTCTGGTACAGCTGTGCATCTAACTTCAGCCTGTTCAAATAAGCTTTTTAGTAAATTACCGCATAACACGCACCCCAATTTTAACCACTTCAGTACAGGGCACTTTACCCCCCTTCCTGCCCAGGCCAATTTTCAGCTTTCAGCGCTGTCGCACTTTGAATGACAATTGTGCGGTCATGCAACACTGTACCCAAATAATTTTGATAATTTTTTTCCACAAAAAGAGAGCTCTCTTTTGGTGGTATTTTATCACCTCTGCGTTTTTTTATTTTTTGCGCTATAAATAAACAAAAAATATTTTGTACTTTTTGCAATAATTTTTTTTTTTTTTAAAGAATTTAAAAAAAAAGGAAAATTTATTATCAAATACTTACCGTAATTTTCCTTTCCTGATGGACTCCATGGCAGCCTACGTGTGGGTTAACCCCGCCTCCTCTCCAATGCTATAGGACCCCATTCCCATAAATGAGTACTCACCACTAGCTACTGTGTTCCGTAACTAGCCTACTCTTTGACCAATGGGTGGGAACTCCGTCTGCCATGGAGTCCATCAGGAAAGGAAAATTACGGTAAGTATTTGAAATTTTCCTTTTTCCTGACAGACTCCATGGCAGCCTACGTGTGGGAAATAACTAGCCGACCACACGGATGGGTATGCTAAATCAAACAAAATTTTAATTTGTCCTATCGACCGATAGGATTCTCAAACCAAAGTCAACAGAGGATAATGAAGCAGGCTCAATACAGTAATGAGACATGAAAGTGTTGATAGAGGCCCATGAGGCTGCCTTGCAGATGGTGTCTGGGGCCACATGTCGAGCTGCCGCCCATGAAGCTGCCATTCCCCTGGTGGAGTGAGCTGTCACCGCCTGTGGAGGAGCAAAGCCCTTCGCCTTGTATGCTTGTTGAATAGTTTGAACAATCCAAGTAGCGAGTGTCCTAACTGAGGCTTTCTTTCCTTTGTTACTTCCTGAGTGTAAGATGAATAGATGGTCAGAACGTCTGAAGGGAGAAGTCACTCTCAGATATTCTTTAATTGTTTCTCCTACATCCAGAGGATGAACCTCGGAGGACTCCAGAGACCTAAACGTAGGAAGGACTATCTCTTGATTAACATGGAACACCGAGGACACTTTTGGGTTAGCACCCAGCATAGGGATAAGGACTACTCGATCCGGAAGAACGTTAAGAAGGGTTCTTTACAACCCAGAGAGCCAATCTCAGAAACTCTTTTTGCCGATGTGATGGCTACTAGAAAGACTACTTTAGCTGAGAAGTCCTTGATAGAGAGCGGGGAAGGCCCGGTAGTACTGAGTCCGGAGATTGAGTCCAGGACAAGTGGCAAGTCCCATTTGGGGAATCTGGATTTCCTTTGGGGCTTGAGCCTTGAAGCGCCATGAAAAAATTGCCGGATTAGTTGCCCAGGAGGACCCAGAGAAGGCCGACAGTGCAGAGACCTGAACCCTAAGCGAGCTGATGGATAATGGTAGATCTAAGCCCGTTTGAAGGAAGCTGAGTATATCTTGCACCCCCGGGTGTCTAAAAGACCTGCCGCTAGAAGAGCAAAAATCCACAAATTTGGACCAGATCCTACTGTAAACTTTATTTGTGCTGGATCTTCTTGAACTCATGAGGGTTGATATTACTGTAGGAGCGCAGCCAAGGGAGATTAGCCTCTCCCTCTCAAGAACCAGACCATCAGTCTCAGCACTGCTGGACACGGGTGCAGGACTGACCCCTGAGAAAGAAGGTCCGGCCTGAGAGGGAGAGGCACCGGGTCCCTGAAGCTGAGTTGGACAAGGAGAGGGAACCAGGGCCTGTTCGGCCAGTATGGAGCTATCATCAACACTTTGTCCGTTTCTGAACAGAGTCTCTGCAGGAATCTCAAGATGACTGGAAGCGGCGGGAAGGCGTATGCCTTGCTGAACTTCCAAAGATCCGTCAGTGCATCTGACCCGAGAGCCTGACTGCAACGGCCTCTAGTGTAAAATTTCTCCAGCTTGAAGTTGTGGCGAGAGGCGAACAGATCTACCTCGGGGTTGATCCCTAGAGAGGAGACCCATCTGAACGTTTCCATATGAAGGGACCACTCATTGTTGTCCAGTTCGGTGCGTGAAAGGAAGTCCGCTTGAGAATTCTGGACTCCTGGGATGAACACTGCCGAGATATTGCAAAGGTTTTTCTGCGCCCACTGTGAAGGAATGTGATGTAGATAATAATAATAATAATCTGAAAATGTCTATTTTCTTATGTGTATACATATTTTTCTCCTTACTCATTATATAAGTATACAGATTAGCTCTGTTCCTATATTTTCTCAAGATGGCGGGTACCCCCTACATCCCACACATCAGAAGAACGCGAAACTAAAGATAAAACCAAGGACAGCCAAACCTCGTTATGAAGATTCTCCATCTTCTTTTCTATCTTAACCAATGAGATGTACCTATTAGACTAACATAGCAATGACGTATTTTTGTGTATAAAACATTAGCACCGCCTTGAATAAATTAGAAGTGTAAGAAGTAACGGTGCTGAGCGTGTCTCAGAGTGTTTACTTTTATATGCATGCATATCCACACTTTCCAATTAGAGACAGCAGCAGATAACCTTGGGCTCGATTGGAGCTCTTAATCATTTCCATAACAGATGGTGCCGAAACCTGGGACCTCAGGCTACAGTCGAAGCCATACCGCGATAAGCATTCGAGCGTTAATTGAAAGATGAGAGGGGGTTTGCGCAGCCCTAACAGTACCAGTAAGTCTTCTTTATATTCTTACCACTGTACGACTTTCTTATCTTTCGGTTGACGGCTGGATTCTGTCGGTATGCTGAGACTGTCTTAGAGGCAGGTATTTCCTCGCCTGAGGTTGTTTTAACGAACCTGCCAATGGGTTTCTGCTGTCTGTATTTGTTCACTGTCTGCCATTCTTTGGGCTACGAAACTCAGCAGTCTAAAAGTGCTACATGTGTGCCCTCACCCCCAGATGAGCTGTCGGCCTCTGGGAGTAACTGTAATGACGGCCTTTAACTGGGTTTAAGGGGAGTTGTCTGCCCCTGAGGTTATCTTAGCCTGCTGAAATTTTGCAGTTCGAAGAGTGGCAGGTGTAATGTCCTGTCGTGAGTGTATTTGTGGTTTACTGTTTGCTATACACGAGAGGGGTTGGGGAATGGTTAAGGTCGGAGGGGGGGCTGCCCGGGGGATCTGTTGGGTCGCGGGCCGTTGCTCCCCACTACCCCTGACGTGTTTGTTCTTGTTCTGAGATTAACCGTACATTACAGGGTTATAGCAGACAGTAGCAACTAGAAGCGCAGTCTTATGTGCCCCCACCCAAGGAATTTGATAAGAACACTGAGAAAGAATATTAACCCCTTGGTTGTACGTATTCTCCTCTCAAGCCGTTAGCCGAGAAACAGAGAGAGAAAAGAATGTGATAGTGAAGAGGGGATAAGATGTTGAAATAGTTAATAAAGTTGAAAGAAGTGGCGAAAGTTATATTGCTAAAGAAACAGGGAGAAAAATCCTGTGTGATAAAGAAAATTGGATAAAGGAAGTTAAGAAAGATGGCGATTGTATTATGTATGTGTATCACAGAGTTGAGGATACAGTATGTGAAATTACCACGCTATGTTGGAACTTGAAACAAAAGGAGGGGAGGGACAGCACTGCCCTCCGTCTAACAACCACTCCTTTCTCACCACCCAAGCACAACCCACTGTGACAACTCAGCCCGGCGGCCATCTTAGTGCACCCATGCCTTCACTTTCTACCCAGCCCAGTGCACTTCCTGCCGGCGGCCATCTTGGTACACCCAGTGAGCTTAAACAGCCTGTACCCAGCCCTCCCTGTTTTAAACCAGGATGGTTCATACCACACACCTGTCTTCCCCAATACGGAAGCATCACATTCCCAGGCCGGATATGTTAATGATGAAGAAGCGTCTGAGTGGGAAGCCCAACAGCAGGCAGCAAGGCCACCCACTGATTTAACCCCCAAGCCGGCTCCAGACTCACAGTTCCGAGAGGATCTCAAACACATGCTGGCAACAGTAAAGAACAGTGCCCCTTGCCAGCCCCCGCCCCAACAACAGTCTCGGTTACCAGAAGGGGCACCAGTGATGTATGTCGCTTTTACTCCATCACAAGCAGCGGCCTTAGTGACAAGTCTGCCTGACCCAGAGAAGCAGCCAATTCCCTTCTACCACAGGATAGTGCAGATACAAGAAACTTACTCAGCTGTCTGGAGAGACTTGATCAGCCTATGCCAAATCAAAGCAGGATATGTCTTTTGTCCAGTTATGCAGACAGCCTTCAATGATGCCTGCCTGACAAGTGCCACTTCCTACACCTCAGGCGTGGAGTTCTGTGCACAACTCCAGGACTGGGCAAAGGAGAAGTTGACGGATCAGACCACCACAATCCAAGATATTACCCAAGATAAAGGGGAGTCTGTGAAGAAGTATCATGCTACACTCGTACAGGCTTTTGATGATCTGAGTTTCTCCCACTATGAAAAGAGACACACACGTTTCCTGCGTGGGAATGGATGGGGTGCCCCGCTCCAGTCCACTTCCTGATTTGGTTGCCAGATTTGTGGTGTCCTCTACATGTCCCTTGAATCTACTAGGAGCTGATGTGTTGTCCAGACTACAGGCCTCAATCAGGACACGCCTGAAGGGGGGATGAAGTTACATACTCCCCTATCTTTAGAAGACTAATCTGCTTTGTGTTCTCTGCCTCTCCTGATGACACTTAATGAAGCGAAAACTTCAAGTTCAATACTGCAGGAAGTACTTGACAGAATCCCTGCGTGCCTATGGTCCACAGGACCGGAAGACAACGGTCACTTAAAGGTGCCACCAGTTTCAGTCAAGCTAAAAGAGGGCGCTTCATTGCCCCGGAAACCACAATAACCCCAAGAAGAGAACCCCTAAAGAAGAACCAGGTACCTGCTGTGGATGCCTTTGACTGCAAAATACCTCACAGAGGTGGACCTTACAAACGTTTTCTTCAGTGTCCACCCTCATCCCTCCTGCTGGTACCTTTTCGCATTCATCCACGGAAAGAAACGGCAACATACCTAAACAGTTGTGCCACAAGCGGCACAGAACTTTCCAAGCCAGTTTGCAAAAGCTATGGCTATCATCCTTGACACATGACAAGAGGAACACCCGGAAGTGATTCTCTTCCAACATGTTGATGACCTTCTCCTTTGTGCAGCTGACTTACCCCCTGTTGAAGTCACCTCAGAAAGCCTGTTGTGCTATCTTGCCAACCAGGGCTGCAGAGCCTCAAAGCCCAAATTGCAGTGGTGCTCAACACCTGTCATTTTCCTTGGACTAATTTTCTAGTGCAGAGCATGGATTCCAGAAGCCTTCCTACTGATGCTCTGCAATCAGACCCTTCCAGATGTCTCCTGAAGAAATATCTAAGTTTGAGGCCCTTAAGTGCGCCACCCCCGGCGCTAGGGCTCCCAGCCTACGACAAAACGCTCAAGCTCATTGTATCCAAATGTCTGGGACATGCTGCAGGTGTACTCACCCAATCACACAGCATCAGCCTACGCCCCATAGGATATTATTCCTGTCGGCTGGATGCGGTAGCAAGAGGAGGCCTATTGTGTCTGCGAGCTGACTTTGCTACACAAACCTTGCTTGACAAAACTTTGAACTTGGTCCTCGGACACTGCCTCGTTCTGCTTACTCCCCATGACGTTGTTGCCATATTCAACCAAGATCCAGCCGAAACACTTGTCCACTACCAGACACTTGAGACTCCTGTGTTCCCTCCTACTGGACAGCATTACTCTATTAAGTTGTCAAACACTGAACCCTACCACCCTTCTTCCACTTCTCGAGGGGGGAAAGGAGGAGGAGGAGTAGAGTCTTGACTTGTCACCCCATGACCACACAGGACACGCGGTCACCACTGAAAACACTGTTCTACAAGCTGAAGCCTTACCACCGGTGATGTCTGCACAGGAGGCAGAGCTGTAAGCACTTACTACAGCACGTAAATGGGCAGAGGGAAAAAGAGCCAACATTCATATTGACTCAAGATATGCTTTCAGCATTGCCCATGATTATGGTGTTATCTAGGACAGAGGATTCCTGACGGCTGCAGGAACACCTGTGAAAAATTGATGCCTTGCTTCTCCCAACCCAAGTGACTATTCTGAGTAAAGCACACAACAAAATGAACTCAAAGGAAGCTTAAGGCAATCATCTAGCCAATTCAGCTGCCAAACAGACAGCTGGTGGTCCACGGGAAGTGGACAGCAGGGTGGTAGAAGAAGACCACCCTGTGCTTACCTTACAGACTTTCCCAGTGGACAGAGTTTATCTAAAAGAACTACAGGAAACAACAAATCCGGTTAAGAAGGAAAGCTGGAAACGGAGAGGAGCAACTCTCAGAAATGGACTATTCGAGTGCAACAAGAAGCCTTGTCTACCCAGGAGTATGTACCCAGCCGTGGTGCAATGGGCACATGGAGCTGCCCACTTGACAAAGACTTTTATGAACTCTCTTATCAACAAGTGTTGCACCAAGAGTTACTCCACTGACCGACAACTTCTGCAGATAATGCATTATCTGCACCAAATGTAGGACGCACAGAAAAAAAACACAGAAGAAGCACCTGGCAAAAGCCCTATACCCCATTCCAGAGGATGCAAATTGATCATTCTAAAGTGCCAAGAAGTGGCAGATTCGAAAACGCCCTAGTGGAAGTGGTCATGACTGCCAGGACCACAGCTAAGAAACTACTGCGTGAGATAGTATGTAGATTTGGGGTCCCAGAGGTGATATTGAGAGATCAGGGCCCAGCCTTAACAGCAACCCTTACTAAAGAGATTTGGGCAGCACTGGGGGTTCAGTTGGCACTACACATCCCATACCACCCTCAAAGTAGCGGGAAGGTAGAAAGGATGAATGGGACACTAAAAACAGGATGTTAAAGATGGCCCAAGAGACTAACATGAGTTGGCCAGACAGTTAGCCCATTGCCCTGTTCAGTGTCAGACACACCCCCAGGGGAAACATGCCCTATCCCCTTATGAAATTTTGTTTGGTTCAGCTCCCAGACTTGGTTGTTACTTTCCACAACAGTTACAGTCTGATGTGTTGACTAATTATGTAACCACTTTATCACGAGAATTAACCTGAATGCATGTCCAGATGTTTTCTTCCATTCCAGATCCTGAATTAGATACAGGAACACACCAACTACTGTCTGGAGATCCTTGAGCCAAGATATGATGGTCCATTCCAAGTTTTGCTGACCACAGCCACCTCAGTCAAGTTGGCCAGGAAGAACACCTGAATGCACGCTTATCACTGCAGGAGAGCGTGTTTTCGGGTGCTGCATATCCTTTTTCAGTTTGATCTAGAGGGAATCTGGACCAGTGAATGTGCCTTTGCAAAGGTCATTATGCCCCCCCATATCCTAACCGAAGATACCCCTGATACATACACTGACCCAGCACACAGTCAGAGGAGGAAGCGAGCAGCTCTCTCCGGAAGCTTTGACCCTCATGTATACATAGATGTCATAGGGGTTACAAGGGGGGTCCCTGATGAGTTTAAAGCCAGGGATCAGGTAAAAGCTGGTTTTGAGTCTTTGATCCCCATAACAACTGTCAGCAAGAATGTAGATTGGATTAACTACATGTCATGGTTATGCAATAGAGTTTGTCGATCAGCATACCTGTCTCCATGTGTTCATCTCTAGAGACCAGCTGACCCTCACCTGACTGCTTTTATAACCTCTCCTCTAAGCATGGCCCCACCCCAGGCCCTATCAGGGAACCCTATATTAACCTGTGCACCGCAAGCCAGCAGTGATGATCAACCATTGTGTGTTAGCCTCTATGTGTACTTGCTGTGTTTCCTACATCTGATTCCTGTTACCGACTTTGGCCTGTTCCCGACCATCCCTGTTTGCCTGTGACCCTGAACCTTGGCTTGTCCCTTACTTTCCTTGTTGTTCTAGCCTGCTGCCTCCTTTCTCTTCTCCTGTAGTCTACCGTGAGCGTGAGCTGTGAGACCCTGGGGGCCGCGACCTGGAGCCAGACTGCAGCGCAGTCCATCCTTACCATTAAAGGCTCTGGTGAACACCTGCTGGCTCTTAGACTCCGCGCCCTGGGGAATCTATGCTCTAGCTCCCAGTGGGATCTGTGTCAGTGATCCAGTAGACCTGCTTCCTGAACCTCCCAGGGTTCAATCCGCAGCAGTCAGCCGTAGGGTCCACTACCTTGCGGTGCACTTCTGATCCCAACGGTGTGCATCTGTCACCCAGCCTCTAGGTGACCTGACACTACACATATTATAACCAACAGAGATTTGTAAATTACACTAAAGATGCCCTCCAGGGAATTGCTGACCAGTTAGCCCCCACTTCCTACATGACATTCCAGGACCGGATGGCCTTAGACATGGTGCTAGCTGGGAAAGGAGGTGTTTTGTAAAATCATAGGAAAAAAACGGGAACCTGTTGTACATACATTCCTGATAATACTGGCCCAAATGGTAAGGTTACTCTAGCTATAAAGAAATTAGAAGATCTGTCATTGGAGTTGAAGAAGAACTCAGGTATCACAGACCCATGGGATCAATACTTTAGCTGGATGAGTGGGTGGCAGAAGGTGCTCGTCCAGATAGGGGTAACGGTATTAATAATCCTGGTTCTTTTAGCCCTGACTGTATGCTGTATTCTACCTTTCGTAAAAAAGTTAATGAGCAAGGCTGTAGACAATAGCACACCTACATTTCTCCACCAAGAAGAAGAGGTCCCCCTTATGATGGAAGATGACAAACCCTTCACTCCTCTACAGTCACTCCCTGTCCATAATCTCACAGTCCTATAGGGTTTTAGGGATAGATAGCGCCTGACTGCACCTCTCCAGCTGTATCGAGGAGGGAAGTGAACAGTTGCTGCCCAATTCTATATACAGCCTAAAAGAGTTGCTGAGGAGAAGGGCCAGGCCAAAGTAGGACCTTTAGTATTAGGGACAGAAAAGAGAAAATAGTCATTTTAGGGGGGATTGTGAAGGAATGTGATGTAGATAATAATAATAATAATCTGAAAATGTCTATTTTCTTATGTGTATACATATTTTTCTCCTTACTCATTATATAAGTATACAGATTAGCTCTGTTCCTATATTTTCTCAAGATGGCGGGTACCCCCTACATCCCACACATCAGAAGAACGCGGAACTGAAGATAAAACCAAGGACAGCCAAACCTCGTTATGAAGATTCTCCATCTTCTTTTCTATCTTAACCAATGAGATGTACCTATTAGACTAACATAGCAATGACGTATTTTTGTGTATAAAACATTAGCACCGCCTTGAATAAATTAGAAGTGTAAGAAGTAACGGTGCTGAGCGTGTCTCAGAGTGTTTACTTTTATATACATGCATATCCACACTTTCCAATTAGAGACAGCAGCAGATAACCTTGGGCTCGATTGGAGCTCTTAATCATTTCCATAACACCACGAAAGGATGGGCTCGACTTCTCGAAGGAGAGTGGGACTCCGGGTACCCCCTTGCCTCTTCACGTAGGCGACGGCCGTTGTGTTGTCCATTCTTAACAGTATTGACTTCCCCTTCAGTAGGTGAGAGAAGGCCTGTAGAGCACACCAGGCCACCCTGAGTTCCAGGACGTTCGACCCTGGGACTGGAAGGCAGGAATCCCATTTGCCCTGGGCGAGGTTCGAGCCGCAGAGGGCCCCCCAACCCGTCCCACTGGCATCGGTCGTAACCGTGATCCAGGAGATGGGGGCGATGGAATGACATGCCAGGAGATTCTTGCGTTGAAGCCACCAAAAGAGGCTGTTCCTCATTGACGAAGTCACCCGGATGACTTGATTCTTGTCCCCTGTTCTCCACTGCTGCAGGAACCCTGACTGGAATGGACGTAATCTCCACAAGGCCCACTTGACCATGGGTGTTGTAGAGACCATCGTGCCGATGATTTCCAGGCACTGAGAGGCTTTTAGGTATGAGGCGTGTAACGCCTGAGAAATTCTTTCCCGCACCACCGTAATTTTCTGTAGTGGAAGGGAAATGGTGCCTCTTACAGTGTCGAACTGAGCTCCTAGATATATTAGGCGTTGCGCTGGTTTTAGATGACTTTTTGCTAAGTTCAGGAGCCACCCGAAACTGGATAGGGTGGAGATCACCTGATCTCGGTGGGCCAGCAGCTGCTCCCTGGTTTGCGATAATATCAGGAGGTCGTCGAGGTAGTGATAAAGACG
Organism: Aquarana catesbeiana; assembly: GCF_042186555.1. Classification (NCBI taxonomy): domain Eukaryota; kingdom Metazoa; phylum Chordata; class Amphibia; order Anura; family Ranidae; genus Aquarana; species Aquarana catesbeiana. The sequence goes on from NC_133327.1 coordinate 195,492,910, forward strand.
TACCCCCTTCAGTCTTATGTGAGCCACTGTGGCCAAGAGGATTTTTGAAAAGACTCGGGGGGACGTTGTCAATCCGAAGGGGAGGCAGATAAACTGTAGATGATCTTGCCCTACCTGGAAGCAGAGATATTTGTGAAACCCTTCTTCTATCGGAACGTGGAAATAAGCGTCCTTCAAGTCGATGGAAATCATCCAATCGCCTGGCTGAATAGCTTGCTGAATAGTCGACAGGGTTTCCATCTTGAATCTCCCTGGCTCTATAAACTCGTTGAGGTAGGTCAGGTCTATGACCGGGCGCCAAGAGCCACTCTTTTTTTGAACCAGGAAGAGAGGGGAGTATATTCCCTGAAACCATTCGTCCCTCGGGACGTACACCACCGCTCCTTGAGATTTCAGGAGATCCACATAGGACAGTAGCACTTGTTTTTGATCTTCCGACCGGGGCAGAAGAGTGGGAACAAATCTGGGGGGCGGAGTACTGGAGAAAGTCCATCTGCGACCTGTCGAGACCGTCTTTATTACCCAAAAGTCCGAGATCGAGGCCACCCAGACGTGCCGGAAGAGGCGCAGCCGTGCCCCTACCCGACCCGCCTGGGCGGGCGCAATCTCAAAAAGACTTTGCTTGCTCCCGGCCGCTGGATGTCTGGCCTTTAGCGGACTTGCGAAAGGATGTCTGGCCCCTGCTCCAATTTTTCCTGAAGTCCCTACCGGGCTTGTACGAGCGAGCTTCTCTAGAACGCTCCGGAGAGCGTCTTCTGAACTGCGGTTTCTTCCGACCAAGAAGGCGCCTGTCCTGGGGGAGAAACCCCGACTTGCCACCCGTGGCTCGTGTTATGGCATCGTCTAGCTTATTGCCAAACAGTGAAGACCCCTCAAAGGGAATCTTACACCAGGCCTGTTTGGAAACGGGGTCAGCAAGCCAAGAACGTAACCATAAAGCCCGTTTGGCCGTGACCGACGACAGCATAATTCGCGCCAATAGGCGTATCAAATCAATGGACGCCTCCCCCAAGAACACCGCCGCTAGCTTTAATTCTGCAGCTGCAGAACTTCCCGCTAGCTCCTCTGACACCCCTTTAAGGAAGGAATCCACATTCTCCGTCCAGGCTTCCATGGCTTTTGACATGGCTGCCAGAGCCAAAGCGGGTTTACAGGCCGTTCCGGCCAACCCGTAAATCCTCTTCAAGTCTTGGTCGATCCTTCTTTCAAGACCATCCTTGAAGGACACTGCATCTTCCAAGGGGAGTGTAATATGCTTAGCTAGACGCATTAGGGCTGCGTCTATGAGGGGAGCATTCTCCAGATATTTCACCTCTTCTGACTTGAAGGGATATAATCTGGAGGTCTTATTTGTCATAGAGGACTTCCTGTCCGTCTTACTCCATTCCTCATCTATGATCTCTTTCAGCTCAGAAAGGAGCGGGAAACTTGCGCGTTCTTTCCCCAAATGCTTGAAGAATTTCTTTTGTTTGGCCGGGGGAGTAGAGGGATCCTCCCACTTAAGAGCCTCCTTGATTGCCTTAATTAAAGGTGACACCATACTGAAGTCAAAACCTCCTACTTCCTCTTCTTCCTGAGGATCATCATCCGAGGATTCAAGAGAGGCCACATACGGCTGAGAAGTGCCCGGTTCTTCACGGGCTTCATCGGCCGGGGGGCCAGACAGTGTAGTAGACTGGCTCAGCATGTGGGGAGAATCCAGCTCTTTCAGGGACTGTTGTACCACACGTTTAACGAGAGTTTCCAGACGCTGGTTCTCCGATTCTTTTTCCCTGGTCGCCCAGGCATAGCAACGGTCACACAGTGACTTGCCCTCCGGAACTAGTGTTCCACATCCCCAGCAGGCTCTTCGATCAGAGCGGCTGTCGTGGCGGTGGGAGCGGTGTCTGGAGGAGGAATGAGAACGTCTCCCCTGGTGGTGGTTTCCAGACGTAGAGTCTCGTCTGGATCTTGAAGGTGACTGGTGTTGTGGCCTGGCAAGGTCTCTGTCATTCTGGACCACGATCTGAGGGTCCGATCTAGAAGAGCTGGGAGAGAAAACACAGTAGGGAGGGGGAAAAAAAGGCGAGACCAACATCAGATAACGCAATTCACAATGCGACTGACTGTCAACCCCTCCCCTCATAAGCACATACCTTGTGCGTGAGGGCTGGCCACTTAAAGGCGGTGAATTGTCCATAACTTTCATATGAAGAGCGACACAGTACAGTTGGTCTGCAGAAAAAAAGGTGGCCTGAACGGGCCAAGATACCAGTAAGAAAAAAGGGTCATTCTGCCCCATAAATACATAAAAAGTGCACTTGCAACGTATGTCCAGATAAAAAAAACCTTCTTATCTCTGGACGTAAGAAGAAAATATACTTGATCACCCCTTTTCAAAAGAAAACATTTTTTTTTTTTTTTTTTTTCAAATTCAGTATGCAGGAAAGTTAATCAGGCACTCACCTATAACAGCCAGGGCTGGATATGGGGAAAAAAACGCTCCACTCCAACTCACTGTGAGGGCATTCCCACTGTGAAGGAGTTTGGGAGCAGAATTTAAACCCCCCGCCCATGACGTCACCACCCGACCTCGCGCCGTCGGACGGTGACCGTACTGCGCATGTGCGGATTGCCGAGCGTTCCGCCGCTCTACGCACGCGCGAGCCAAGCCTCGGTCCCGAGGAGGCTACCGCGCATGTGCGAACGGCGCGGACGGCCAAACCCGGAAGTGCTGAGGCGAGCTGGAACACACAAGCGCTCCAGCCGCCATGAGGGGGAAAAACGGTCCCAACAGAGACCGCAGCGGTCATAGCCAAAGCCTGGAGACCTAGGGGGAAAAAAACAGACAATACACAGAAAAACTGCCATGGAGATAAACTTTAAACTTCCGACCTTGCCAGCCATTGATGTCCCTGGACGATCGGCATACAGAGGCGACCATCCCTCCACCAAAGGGGTAAACATCAGCCTCTACCTGCTACTCGCCCGCCCGTGGCTGGGCCCTGAGCTGCACCGCAAGAGGTATGCCATGATCCTGGATCCGTCCGACCAGACGCGAACATTTTGTGTAGGTCCATTGGAGGAGGACAAAAAAGGAACACAGTAGCTAGTGGTGAGTACTCATTTATGGGAATGGGTCATATAGCATTGGAGAGGAGGCGGGGTTAACCCACACGTAGGCTGCCATGGAGTCTGTCAGGAAAATACATTTTTTCCTCAGTTTAGGCCAATCTGTATTCTTCATTCATTTTTTTTTTAACCAAAAATATCGCAATACGTGTATATTGATTGGTTTGCGCAAAAAAGTTATAGCGCCTGAAAAATGGTCATTGATTTATGGCATTTTTATTATTTTATTTGTTTTACTAGTAATGGCGGTGATCTGTGATTTTTATCGTGATTTTTATCGTGACTGCGACATTGCGGCGGACAGATCGGACACTTTTTTGAAACCATTGACATTTATACAGCGATAAGTGCTATAAATATCCACTGATTACTGTGTGAATGTCACTGGCAGGGAAGGGGTTAACACTAGGGGGCGATCAAGGGGTTTACTTTGTTCCCTAGGTGTGTTCTAACTGTTTACACACACAGATCCACGTTCCTGCTCTGTCACAAGCGATCGCAGGTGTCCGGCGGACATCATGGCCAACGGGCACGCACATCAGCTCCTTGGTAAAGCGGCGGGCGCGCGCCCCCCTATTCCGGGGGGGAGGCAAGGATGTCATATGATGCCTGCCTGGGATAGGAGAGCCACCTTGCGGACGTCATATGACTATGCCTATGGGTGGGATGGGAAGTGGTTAAGAGGGAAGTTTTAGGAAGAAAAAATAAAAATAAAAAAAAATAAACTTTCCACAGCCCCTTTTACATTCCAAAGCCCCCCCTGCACATTACATAGACCCCTGCAATTACACTATGAAGACACCCCCCCCACCACCACCACACACACACACACACACACTACGTTGTAAACCTATACATTGCACAGCCTCCTCCCCCTGCACAGTACACAGCTATTTTACATTGCACAGCCCCCTTGCACTCCCAGGAGACTGGGTCTCCTGGGACAGCACTGCCAGCATACTCCAAAGTTAAAAAAATAAATCAGTGCCAGTCTCTTCTCACAGACCCTTCCCACACTGTGCCGTCATTACAAACACCTCACTAGCCCCATTCCCTCCAGCTGGTCACATGATCACTCTCCTCTGATGTTTCACGTGACCGCTCTCCTCCTCCAATCTAAAGCTACACTCGGAGGGGGAGGAGGAGAGCGGCCGGAAAGAACAGGGAGAATGAGGCATCTGTGGACTCCGGTTCACCATGACACTTTTACACAGCCTACAAAGGACACATGTAAAGGGACTGGCAGTGACCCTCTTCCATTTTTAGAGTACACCGGCAGGCCGGCCCAGGAGAGGCGGGGCCGCCAGCATGACACCGCTGCCCAAATCCAAAAAAAAAAGGAATATCGGCGTATAATACGCAGGCAGCTTGTCCTCTGTTTTCAGGGGATAAAGTGCGTGTTATACACCTATAAATACGGAAGTCTTTGGATCAGCATGACAGACAGTCAACATCTATTTTCTTAGTGCAGATTGTCCTTAAAATAACTCACCAGCACGTTCCATATGTTCTCATTAGCCCCTTCGAAGCTGCAGAATCGTATGCCAACTCCCAGCAAGTCTTGTCCTCCCCACATATTGCTGGGCGTCACCGTCGTCTCCCTCAGTTCCAAGTTCTTGTTGCTGTCAGGCTTCTTATTCTATTCTATGTCCTTATTCTATGGGAGAGACATCACCAATTCATATCATAGGCATATAATCAAACTAGTTATCAGACTTTTAAAGATAAAAGCAATGATTACACTACTCCTGGTGTTACACGTATTCACCATTTAAAGCCCCACTCAAACCAAACTATTTTAGTATAGCAAGGAAGGGTTATTAAAAAGCTGAGTTGATCTTTACACACCAACATACACCATCATGCGATTATTACAACATCAAAATGTGTAGCAGCATAATGAGCATGGATGGTATGTAGTGTATGCCCATCCATCACAAGGTAAGGGGCATTCTCATTGGTCATAGTACTTGGCATCTTTGAGGCACAGCATACAACACTTTGCCTAGAAGATGCAAACAGTCCCTCTATTGTAACATGTAAATATAATTACATTACTGATATGCCTTGGACCCTTTTAGCAATATCTGAAGTGCATGAAACTGTCACAAAACTTGAGTACCGAAAGTAATATTCACTACAGATCTGTACCTGTGGGGAACTGTACACACAGCAAATAGGGAACCCTGACAAAGACAAGCTGTGCAGATAAGTGTCAAGTACCCCAATCTAGGATAGCTGGTAATGTGCTGGGTATATTTTTGTTATTTTGTAATACACCAAGTCCCTTCCATGTGCACCTTACTGTAAAGGCTAGTTTCAGATTGGGGTGGTTGTTGCTTATCTGCACAGCTTTTCAACAGCATTGTGCGTGGGGACACATTAGATGCTTTCAGTTGCCATTGTGCTTTTGCTGGGCGTCCAATGTGTCCCTGAATCTTTAGGGACGGGCGAGCCCCCTCCAAGCAAACCTGCCCTTAATTTATCCCCTGCTATATGTGCTTCAACTTGGGAGAATGAAAACTATAGTTAGGAACACAGTATACAGAGGAGCCTTGGCGAGGCACTGTGGCTTTCACATAGATTTGCAAATGTGTGCAACTAAACCCTTTGTCACTTACATACACTGTTGGGTTTTTTTCAGGCTAGCTGGTAAGTGTGCTTGGTATTTTTGTTGTTTTCTAACCTGACAAAGACTGCTCAGATGAGAACAGGAAAGCTCTTTAGTATAAATTCTAAAACAAAGGCCCCTCCAAAAATATGAATTGTATTCTTCACATTCAAGAAATAAGTGGAAACCCCTCCACTTGAGGTCTCATGTGGGTCTCTCAGTTTGGACCCCCATCCAGGTCAGAGACTTCTGAGTTTTTTTCCAAGGCACGGCTTCGGCTCAGAAAAATCTAAAGGTAACGGATTTCTAAGACAGAGCGGAGGCTCCACACAACGCTATTTTGTTCTGCCTCTGACACTACAAGATCAACAGGTCTTTCCAGTCATGCCACCCAGCCAGTTTGTATTAGCCCATAAGTGAAAGGATTTTCCTTGTCTTTCCTGAAGTTTGTGTTGGTCTAAACAGAACTATGCTGAATGGAATAACGTATGAGCCGCTACTCCGTTTTAAAGTGGTTGTAAACCCTTTACAACAACTTTATGCTACAGGCAAGCCTATTATAAGGCTTACCTGTAGCTACCCAGGATATCTCCTAAACCTGCACAGTTTAGCAGGTATCCCCTGTATGTGCCGATGACATATGTGCCGTTGCTTCAGTCTGTGTGCCATTACTGGCGGCTTCCGCGCGCATGCGTGGGAGTGACGTCATCGCGGCTCCGGCCAATCACAGCGCTGGAGCCGCGATACCTGGAAGTAACCCCCGGGAGAGCTGTCGCCGGCCGGAGGGAGAGCCGAGGACGGCTGCGGGGGGGCTTCATTCTCGGGCAAGTAATTCATAATGAGCTAGTATGCTATGCATACTAGCTCATTATACCTTTGTCTTGCAGGGTTTTTTTCCCAGGGTTTACAACCACTTTAAACAAGCACTAAAGAAGGACATAGCAGCGAAGGAGGTTTTTTAAAAAATGTTTATGTTTGTGTGTGAAGTTGTAAGACACACATAATGTAAACATAGAATACAGACTAGAACACGTTCAACTTACCAGTCTATTTATTGAAATAATGAAGTCAAAGAAAGGTTCAAGCCCAGCTCTGTGTCCAGGAGAGTTCTCTTGTACCTTTTAAGAGAAGCGGAGTCTGTTTAGTCATCGATTTGGAGAGAGTTACGCCTTATCACAGTAAATCTGAACTGTACTGTGTAAGATGTGAGGGCTGTTGGTGCTTTGACTTGAAACAAACAAATTCAGGATTTATGGCGCGAATATAGCGGCCGCCACTGTCAATCGTTCCTTCACGGTTCCCAGTGCATTCATTTCCCAGCTATAATGCCAAGCCTCTGGCATCACAACTTTCAAAAGTTACTGACACAAAACAAATATGCACACTTATGCCCCGTACACACGGTCGGACTTTGTTGGGACATTCCGACAACAAAATCCTAGGATTTTTTCCGACGGATGTTGGCTCAAACTTGTTTTGCGTACACACGGTCGCACAAAGTTGTCGGAATTTCCGATCGCCAAGAACGCGGTGACGTACACCACGTACGACAAGACTAGAAAAGGCCAGTTCAGAACCAAGCGTGGCACCCTTTGGGCTCCTTTTGCTAATCTCGTGTTAGTAAAAGTTTGGTGAGAGACGATTCGCGCTTTTTCAGACTCGTGGCTTCCAGATCGTTTTCTGCCGTTCAGTTTGTGCTTGTGGGTTTGTATCTGCTCTTCAGTGCGTGCAGTCAGTTCGTATCGGAGTTTTCTGTGCGATCTTGCCCGCTCGTTGCTGTTTTTCAGGTTGCTCTTCACAGGCCTTGCTGTTCTTCAGTGCGTTCTGTTACCTCGTTCTGAGCAGCCGACCGTTTTCTAGCCATGTTTCGTATGTGTACTCCTCGTAGAGTTCGTGCTGTGCGGGGGCTTGGTGTTGGGGTCCTGACCTTGACACAAGTCCAGTCCATGAACAGGGTGGGGAGGAGTTCATGGACCAAGAATTGGTTGCTTCAGCGTGACCAGTTCTCTCATATGCCTTTGCTCCGTGAGATCCGTGAGAATAATCCTGATGATTTCAGGAACTTTCTCAGGATGACGGACCCCGTGTTTCACCGTTTGTTGGCTTCGCTGACCCCCTATATTAGCAGGCAGGATACCTGCATGAGGCAAGCCATCACTCCGGAGCAGAGGTTGGTCGCTACCTTGCGGTATTTGGCCACAGGGAGAAGTCTGCAGGACTTGAAGTTCTCGACAGGCATCTCCCCCCAGGCTCTGGGGATCATTATCCCAGAGACCTGTTCTGCCATCATCCAGGTCCTGCAGAAGGAGTATATGAAGGTAAGATTTTTATCCTTTTATATCACATTTTATTGTATTGAATGTTTGATAATATATTGTATTTCTTCCCTCATTCCCTAATTACCATGATTGTAATATGCTGTGAATGTCCCCTTTGTTCTCATGCATGCTGGATTTTTAGGTAATTATTATTTTATGTCCTTCATACATATTTGCCCTTCACTAACCTCCCCAGCATGGTCTTTCCTGGCCCTATATTCACCTCATGTAGTCACTTAACAATGTATTTTATCAGCTCCATAGTAGTGCTTTACCCCAAACACCCCCTAAAATGTTTGGAAATGTTATTTTTGATTTAAATTCAGGCAGAGTGCCAGAGGCTTTTTTTTGTGGTGTCCCCAAATTTTTTTTAACCCTCCCCCCCCCAACTGCTAAGTCAGCTGATCCCAATTCTCTATCCTCAATCATCTATCTGCTGACTTTGCCAAACCCATACACACTATACCCACCTCTTTAGTGCTCAGATTTATGGATGAATTCCCCAAAGCATGTAGTGCAAGGGCCTGCCTGTATACTTTCCAATGGTACTGTTTAAAGTTTTTGTTTCCTATTATTATCTTGATAGGTAATAGCAGAATGTTCAAATGTCCTCAAATGTGTACAGTGTGTATTTATATCTTTGTATTATGACACTTCTTACCTGTCCAGTGGTCTGCCAATAGTGTAACTAAGGAGGGGCTGTTCCAAGTAATACCCTGTATTTAGGCATTCATCTCTCAATGAAGTGAAGAGGGTTACCTGTCCAAGAGTTCCCCCCCCCTATAATGTTAGAAATGGCCCATGAGAGGGGGGGAGGGGGAATATGATAGGTGTACCTTATACTTTGTTGTTGTTAAATTCCCCTTAGTAAATGCTATCTGGAGGTTGCCCCATAATGTTTGTGTCTAATCTGCTTGCCATGTTTCTGTGAAAAAATAGTAATGTTTATTTTTTTTTCCTCAACAGTTTCCTTCAACGCCACAGGAATGGCAGACTGTGGCCTCCCACTTTGCCCAGCGGTGGGACTTTCCTAACTGCGGAGGGGCAATTGATGGGAAACACGTCCACATCGTCCCACCACCCAACTCAGGGTCGTACTATTATAATTACAAGGGGTTTAATAGTATAGTGATGTTGGCGGTGGTGTCGGCTAATTACGACTTCTTGTATGTGGACGTGGGGAAGAATGGCCGGATGTCCGATGGTGGAGTGATCGCCCAGACGGAGTTCTACAGGCGTCTCCAGAATGGCAGCTTGGACTTGCCACCTCCAGAGGACAATGTTGAAGGTCTCCCATTTGTGTTTGTTGCTGATGAAGCATTTGCGCTGGGGGACCACCTGATGCGGCCATTCCCGATGAGGACCCTCACCCCGGAACAGAGGGTTTTTAATTACCGGCTGGCCAGAGCCCGAAGAGTGGTGGAGAACACATTTGGAATCCTGGCCAGCCGGTTCCGATTATTTCTGACACCCATCCATATGGCGGAGTATAAACTGAACCATATAATACTTGCCTGCTGTGTTCTCCATAATTTTTTAAGAAAACATTCAGCCAACTATGCTGGCTCAGTTGGGCCTGAGGCCGGAATCCCTAATCCATCAACACTGACGGCGCTTGAAAGTGGCCGTCCTGGCTTGCCCTCCCTGAATGCCCGTGATGTCCGGTTACGCTACCTGGAGTTCTTTGTGGGTAGGGGGGCTATCAATATGCCAGACAATCTGTGACATTTTTTTCAAATAAAAAACAACCAAAAGAAATTCTTTGTGGACATTTACTGCTTGTGTTTGTTTTAGCTGACCCTGACAGAAATGTGTTGAGTGCAGAAAATGTCGTGATTGGGTAACCTTATAAAAAACAGTGTTGGCTGGTACTTCCTAAATGCAAAAACACATTTCACTACAAGTGCACTTGCAACTGCACTGAACCTGCACTTGTAGTGCAAAGAGGATTTGCCCTTAGGAAATAACCCCCATTTTTGCATAAAACAGCAATTACATCACCCCAAAAGTGTTGTAGTGTTGAGACAATAATCCACACATTCTTGAGTAAGGCACTTTTTTATACCTGCACAATCACATGTGCATTTCCCAAAGGTTTTTAAAACAAACCAACATGTTTGTTGTATAACAATGTTTGCAGTAGCATATTAAAAAATCGAAATATCCATTTCAGATAAAACAGGCCTGTGTAAAACCAACAAGAAAGCCAAAAAACTTGAACTTACAAAGTTCACATATGGTAAAACCTGAAGGCTATATCAGACATGAGTATTTATGAACTGTGTTTGATATAGCGTTCAGATGGGGGGAAATCACCCCTGGAAAAGCCAAATTTGGAAGATGCACACCAATTTACGAATGTCAACATGTGCTATCTGCCATCAGGGGGGATCAAGGGACGTGTTTTGGGGGAGCAAGCCCTTCCTCAACGCTACTTTATAATTGAGGAAGGGGTTGCACCCCCAAAACGCGTCCATTGATCTCCCGTGATGGCAGATAGCACATGTTGGCACACTGTGTGCATCCTCCAAATTTGGCTTTTCTAAACATTGAAAAAATTTTGGTACGATAAAACAGGTGATTTTGTGGGGTTTAAATTCGCCCCAAAACATCAATGATGTTATTATTTTTTTTAATAACATCACTGATTTGTTGCTGGATGTTTTGCAATTGGAGATTACACCCCATGATCTCCCCGATCAGTATCTGGGCACTTTCAGATGTAAAGCGTTCTGGATCACGATCACCTAAAAAGAGATAAAGAACAAAAAAAAAGGTCTCAAAAATCTGCCACCATCCATCTCTTTTACCTGAGCCTGTGGTCGCAGACACTCACCTGTTGTGGTGCCAATCTCCACCACGTCTTCTTCTTCCTCCTGCTCTTCTTCTTGTGTTGGTATTTCCCCTTCTTCCAGAGGGGGGGGGGGTCTCTGGTCTCCTGGGATGAGGGGTGTCCGAGTCTTTTCTCCCCTATGTAAAACAAAAATGGTATAATTAGCACACAGATATTTGATGGCAGAACTGGAAATAGGAAACATTGCTCGGAAGTGGGGTACAATTGTCTATTTTAGCAGAGTTCCAAGATGTATATTTTTTATTGCCCTTTGTCAAGCTGCAATACTTTACCTGTTTGGTACAAGCTTCACAGATGGAGACCCCCCTATAGTATACACTGGAGCACCTGTGTGGCCCCCCTAATAAAAATGGTGTTCTTGTGTCCCACACTAGTGCTCCAGTGTCCAGATGTGAAAACAGCTGCTCAGTGTCCTCTCCTTACACACAATCTAGTTTGCATTTCATTCTAGTAACAAACCCATCTACACAAACAAATATTTGGCATCCAAGTAGGCCCCCAAAAATGTGTGAAAATGCATATAGCCTAAACAATGGTGTTCTAGAGGCCGAAAGAAAAATGTTTGATACGAACGAATAATGTGCCAATGAACATTAAAGTTGACCTTTTTAAACGTTACAACTAATAAAAGCATATGGAGCAGAACGAACGTAATAAAGACAGAAAGAATAGGAACACAGCACAACTACTTACTTTTTTGCAGCACTCTCCGGATCTTTCGGTACTGCTCTGGCTCTCTCAACTTCAGGTCCGACCACCGCTTCCTGAGCTGATCTTTAGACCTTCGTACCCCGAAATTCCGCTCTAGACTCCTGACCACTTTCGCCATGATCTTGGCCTTTCGGATGTTCGGGTTGGGGTAAGGCCCATATTTTCCGTCATAGTCGGACTTCCTCATGATGTCGACCATCTCCAACATCTCCCCAAACTACATATTTGTGGCCTTAAAACGTCTCCTTCTGGATCGGGACGTGCCTGGATCCGCCCTTTCCTCCTCCTCCTCGTTGCTACAATTAGCCCGCACCTGCTGTATGTCCGCCATCATGCTCTTCCCCCACTGCGCCGAACGAAAAGGGGCGGGGAATACACTAGAAAGAACGTCAGGGGCGGGCGGAGTTACACGCATGCGCAGTGTGTATAAAGCGTAACACGCGTGCGTATTATGTTTGATCTGTGAGCGGAGGAAGGAGCATTGGACGCGCCGATCGTAAGAACGAAGGTAAGAGACAAACTTGTGCCTATACCGCTTCTAGATTGAGGCCTATATTGTAACAAGATTAGGAGAGTTTTGTGTGACATTAGGCTTTGTCTTGTGTTGTGTCTTGCAGTGAACATGGATATCTTAATGAAAGATAATGACTTCATTTCAGTATTCATAGAGATGCTAAGGGAGCTGCCCTGTCTGTGGGAGATTAAACACCCCCATTATAAGAACCAAGCAAAGAGGAAGGCAGCACTGGAGCAATTGTGTGAAATTGTGAAGCAGGTCATCCCCACGGCAGACATCACTTATTTAAAGATTTTCATTGGTGGCCTGAGGAGCACATATCTGAGGGAGCGCAATAAAGTCCTTGATTCGCAGAGATCCGGAGCAGCAGGTGACATCTATGTCCCCAGGATGTTGTACTACGACAGGCTGCACTTTCTGGCAGGCCAGACTGAACCCAGGCCATCCCTCTCCAGTCTTCCTTCCACGCTTCCTTCTCCCCCAGCTGAGGCTTCTGATGCCCAACCTGGGCCTTCCAGGCCACATGTGGAGGAGCCCAGATTGAGCCAGGTATAGCATTCCTCTAAATATTTCTGCTTGTCCAATCAATGATGTGAACTATATGTTAGTTGGGAGTACTAATTAAGGATTGTGATTGATGATGCAAAAACTAAAACTATGTCCCTTTTTCATACACAGGGAAGTCGCAGCCAGGAGGTGGCCGGGCCGAGCTGGCTGGCTGATATCAAGGTCCCTCCACCCCCCCTGAAAACAGAAAGTGGCAGTAGGAGGAGTGCTCTAGAGGAGGCTGCTATAGCATTCTTTTGGAGGGCTACAGAGGTCCTGGGAGCACCACACACCAGGCAGGAGAACATTGCTGCATTCATAGCCTATAAAATGCAGAGGATGGAGGAGGGCCAAAAAGCCATGTGTGAGGCCCTCATATCGGAGGCTCTGGAGAAAGGTATGAGGGGCCAAATTACACCTCACACACAGCTTTGGGATGGTCCTCCTCCTCCTCCTGCAGGTCCTACTCCTCCTCCAGGTCCTACTCCTCCTCCTGCCACATCTCCAACTGCACAGCCACAGCCGGGAATGAAGCATGAAAGGAAGACCAGACAGTGAGGATCCTGAATCCAGTCTGTTGGGCAAAAAAATGCAGCCTCTTGTGGTACCACAGCCTGCGGACACACATGTCATCTGCTGCTATCCAAGTCTCTGTGAATCCCGGACCAGACTGCCCTCCCTTACATATGGACTCCTCAGGCCACCAATTTTGATGTTGAAGAATTGATGTCTGCTGTGGGGGTCCCAGGCTTCGCTAATTTCTCTTGTTGATCCAGTGTTGCCTTCCTCTTTGTTTGGTTCTGATCCCTTAATAAAGGATTTTTGTTTTGAATTATACTCTCCTATGTGTTTTACTTCAAAAAGGACAGTTTGTTTGTGAGGATTCAGGTACATTTCAAATATACAATGTGAAATGAACAAGGGACACCAACAACAAACAATCTCCTTGAGATTAAATAATAAAAGATATCAATGGTGTTGGGGTAACTTGACACACAAAACACACCCAAAAATATTCTGGAGTAAAAATAAAAATAACATTGAACAAAGATCAGCCTTGGAAAAAATCCAAACATTAAAGAAAAAAAAAGGCTTAAAATCCAAAATAAAAAAAAATTAAAAAATATCAAACTGTCAGATGTGACAACTAATTAACAATATATTCAGGGAATCCCACTAAAAAAACACAAATAAAAGTTTGTGAGAAGTCTGTGTGAATACGAGCAGCAAAACTACTTAATTCTTGTCACATTATAAAGAAGAAGAGAGTGCGCTGTATTAAACCATTTTTAACATTGCAGCGTGACGAAAGTGCTGTATCCATTGCGAACGCTAAGTTTACCAGAACGAGCTGTCCCGTGTTGGAATTTCTTCTGAGCATGCGTGGCACTTTGTGCGTCGGAACAGGCCACACACGGTCGGAATTGATGCGATCGGATTTTGTTGTTGGAAAATTTTATCTCCTGCTGTCCAACTTTGTGTGTCGGAAAATCCGATGGAAAATGTCCGATGGCGCCCACACATGGTCGGAATTTCCGACAACACGCTCCGATCGGACATTGTCCATCGGAAAATCCGACCGTGTGTACGGGGCATAAGGGTTATGATGATGCTTTTCTGCAGGATTTTTCCAGGTCCATGAAAAAGAAGGGATTAAAAAAGGAAAAAAGATAGGCAACGGGAGACCTCACATTTCACTATACGTTTCTCTAAGACCCCTTTCACACTGGGGCGCTTTGCAGGAGCTACATCGCTAAAAATAGCGCCTGCATAGCACACTGAAACAGCCGCTGCAATATCTCCAATGTGAAAGCCCCGATGGCTTTCACACTGGAGCGGTGCGCTGGCAGGACGCTGAAAAAAGCAGCAGGAAAAAAGTCCTGCTAGCAGCATCTTTGGAGCGGTAAAGGAGCGGTGTATGATTTGTATCGAAATCAATAGGGCAGCGCGGTTATACCGCCGGCATAGCACTGCTGCAGCAGCGATTTGCGGGTGGTTTTAACCCTTTGTCGGCCGCTAGCGGGGGTTAAATCCACCCCACTAGCGGCCAAATAGCGCTGCTAAAATGACGGTAAAGCGCCGCTATATTTACTGCCAACGCCCCCACTGCCCCAGTGTGAAAAGGGCCTAAAGGACCATCACCGGCATCTGCTAAAATGAAGGATAAGCCAATCTGAACTCTCATCCTCCACTTTGGCTGTGATGAAGATGTGTGATCAAGGAATAAAGAGAATATTTTTATGCTGGGGCCCATTCGAAGTGAGTAGGCTGCAGAAATGCACAATAAATCAATAAATGTAATAATAATAAATATGTCAATAGAATTCCTTTTCTAAAACCACACTAAACCCAAATGTACCGATGACAAACATTTGACAACCACAGCAGCCTGTTCTCTGTAAAGTTTGAAAAATGCAAGAATCTGCCTGGCTGCCACAGAGACTAACGTACTCCTTCCTCCAGCATATGTTCCACCATGCAAGTCTGATGTCTGACGTCTTTACTCTTCTTCCTTATCTTAGGTTAATTATGAATTCATTTTACTGTACATCCCTTAAAAGCTTCTGTGGCTCCCTCAGCAAGGTTTGCATTGTCTAGTTTGCTGTGCTGCAACAAGGAAAATACTGAGTACAACCAAAGACAAGCACATCCTAATGGATTCACTCCCAGGGCCAGATCACATGCAAATGACTGCTGCCGAGCCTGCCTTCTGCCTGGGAATGTACAGTATACAATCTCCCTGTACTGAGTTGTGTTGTATTAAACCAAGTGACATTATACAAGAATAAAATATCATTTCTACAGATTAATAAACTAGATCAGAGGAGTGTGGACTACTTGAAGTGGTTCTAAAGGCAGGTTTTCTACCGGAATATATTCTCTGCATTAAATGTAAAAAAACCTTTCACTGTGTGTGCCTTTCCATCCCACCCTAAACACTTACCTGACACCGCTCTCCATCCAGCGCTGTCCCCACCTGCAGCCTGACTCTGCTCTCTCTTCCTGCATTCATGGGCTTGGCTGAGAGCAGTGGAAGCTATTGGTTCCCGCTGCTGAGAGTCAAATTGAATGAAGTAGGGGGTGGGGCGGAGCCGTGCACGTCAATGGATGCACACAGCCTGGCTCCGGATCAACCCCGCACGAGTGTCCTCAGAGATCAGGAGGAGCCAAAAGTGCAAGGGACTCCAGAAGAGGTAGTACGGGACCACTCTGTGTAATACTTGCACAGAGCAGGTAAGTATAACATGTTTGTTTTTCTAATTGAAAAAAAAATAAATAAATTATAACTTTGCAATCACTTTAAGGCAGAACACCAGTCAAAAAAAAATATTTCATTATTAAAAGATACATAAAAAAATAAAATATATATATCAGCTTCTGTAATCCGGAGCGATGTTAGTTTTGCTCGATTAAATGATTTCCAGCATCGTACAACCAAATTGTCCTGACCCCAGTCATACCTGTGACTGGATAGTGAAAGAAAAGCTTCTCTCCCCTATTGAAATTGCTTATTCTGATTTCATTGCACACTGTGAGCTTCTTACAGTTCACATCAGAAGCTGCAGCAAGTCACACAGAGCAGTGCGATTTCCTGGCTGGAGGACATCCATTGTGTAATTCTTCTTCTCCCCCACGTCTGTCTCTGGCTCGCCCCTTTCATCCACTGGTTTCAGTTCTTTCAATAACAGTTCTTTCAATAAAAGAGGTTCAGCATTACTTGTGGTCATTGTATTCAAGATTCTATGGACAGCCTCCTGCCAGCCCCTCCCACCAGCTGTGATCTGCCATAGAGAAGTAAAGAGACCTAGTGATGATGTCACAGTCTAAAATGACGTATGTCATGAAAATAGAAAGGTTTTCTTTATACATTTCCTTAGCGTGTTGAGGAAGGCGGAAAGGAGGAATCGGGGAAGGTAAAATACAAGCAGATTAAACTACAGCTTTTAAAGCCCAAGTTCAGACTTTTTTTTTTTTTTTTTTTTTAGCCTCTGACATTGTGAGAAAAGATTAGAACTTCCCTTCCTGTCTTAGTGAGAGGGCATTAGAGGGGTAGAGAAGAGATGGAGACTCTCTCCATTAGCAGAAACAGCATTTCTCATCCTTCTGAGGGGGAAATCTCAGCCTGCCTGATCAGTGGTGATTAGCTGACAGATTCCCTGCTGTGCAGACAGACTCCAATGGAGCCGCTCCATGTGGAAGGGGCCCAACACATCTTAGTGCCTTTTGCAGTTTAGACACTAGGGGGAGCCCTCAGTGGCTCTGTGATATTACTTTGCCTTAACTTCTGAGATAAATTATTACCCACATACTCCCATACTTGCATTGTGAAACAAAGCAGTAGAGCACAATTATTGCTTCAAGAATGCATTCAGGAGGTAAAGCTGAAGTCCCACTGACCCGGTCACCCAACAAATACCAGGGGTGAAACAGTGTATAGAGCCAACCAGTTCCACACACAAGTACACAGCACAAGAATATACTTCACTCCATTCTCTTGAAGGTGGTGCTGCAGGCAGATTCAGGTTCACGGTTTCCTTTGGGAAAGAGTGTCCCAGATATCTCATGGATGCCCCTTCCTCTTCCACACCACAAGTACTAAATCTTGTGTATAAGATGAGCAGCAAGAGGTAAGGAATACATTCCCCCCGGGTGTAGGTTCTCAGTACTGCTAGGACTCCTCATTACACCTCACAAACCAGAATGGCATAACAAGCATATGGGAACAAGGAAATGCTTAGCAAGTCTAACTCTGGGCTCATGCTTATAGGGTGTGTGTGTGTGTGTGATCTTGCTGGCAGTAATACCCTATGCAACATCTGTAATGTTACATGAAGTGCAAATGTACCCGATTTGCTAGGAAGCCACCTAACCTCCTTGACTGTTAGGACACAAGTAGCCCCCGCCGCACAGCATTTATACAAGCTAGACTTCCATTCAGGCCACTTGCAAGTGCATTCAGGGCTGATAGCGTATATTTACACTCACTACTGTATGCATGTAAATGTAAGTACAAATGTTTACAAGTGTACATCATTAACCATTTCAGCCCCGGAAGAATTTACCCCCTTCTGACCAGAGCACTTTTTGCGATTCGGCACTGCGTCACGTTAACTGACAATTGCGCGGTCGTGCGACGTTGTACCCAGACAAAATTGATGTCCTTGCTTTCCCACAAATAGAGCTTTCTTTTGGTGGTATTTGATCGCCTCGGCGGTTTTTATTTTTTGCGCTATAAACAACAAAAAAAAGAGCGACAATTGTGCAAAAAAAAAAAAAAACCCCACAATATTTTGTACTTTTTGCTGTAATAAATATCCCTATTTTTATTTTAAAAAGCTAATTTTTTCTCAGTTTAGGCCAATATGTATTCTTCTACATGTTTTTGGGAAAAAAAAAAAAATCGCAATAAGCGTATACTGATTGGTTCGCACAAAAGTTATAGCATCTACAAAATAGGGAAATTACAAAAACACTGCACTCTAATATAGGAAATAAAATATACGTGAGCCAGCAGCTGCATACATTGTGACAAACAATAACTGGTAAATGAGAGAAAAAATGCAGCACTAAAAAATAATAAAACATTGAAATGTAGTGAAGCAATTAAGTGGGAGATGCTGTACTAAACAGTAAGGCATATATTCGAAAAAAACATAAGTAGAATAAAATAAACAAATATATATAAAGTGTCCACATATAGTGAATAGACAATTCCAAACTCAAATTAATAAGAGGAACTAGTATAAACCAATAAAAGTAATGTGAAACTTGAAAAATTAAAGTCAATAGTGCACGATATGGATCTGTGAATGTGGATCAACAACAGAGTACAGAACTTCCGTAGCTGTAAACCAACATCACGATATGGGACATCAAAGTGGAAACATCAGGAAGTAAGGTAGGGTGGACACTCTTACCAGATGACGTGGACTCCACTGTTATATGACATGGAGTCAATGGTTCATGGAGCCAAACTTAGGCTGAAAAGCGATATCCAGAACGATGGAACCTCTGTCTCACTTCTCGATCTCTCTGGTGGGATGGAGAAACATCAGGAAGGACCGCCAACTGGATATCTGCCAATAGACCTCAAAGATGTATTCCAAGGAGAAAGCCGGGGGCACACTTGATCCAGACCCCGTGATGGAAGTGGGCTACTGGAAAGCAGTTTCAGATGAAAATTGCTTGCACTCTCATGCTTGGCGTATAAGAAATGTTGAAGCCCCCCAGGGGGCTGCTCAGACTGGATAGAGTCTATCCCTCTATCCAGTCTGAGCAGACCCCTGGGGGGCTTCAACATTTCTTATACGCCAAGCATGAGAGTGCAAGGAATTGTACATAGGCACTCTGTCTGGGCATTCTAATTCATTTTGTTTTTATATAAAATAAGTGAAGTCTGTACATTTCCTGATGAAGCCATAGCACTGTGGGGTGGGCAGAGATGAGACACACACAGGAGGGGGGAAGCAGAGAAGACACACACACACAGGAGGGGGGGGCAGAGAAGACACACACACACAGGAGGGGGGGGGGGGCAGAGAAGACACACACACACAGGAGGGGGGGGGGCAGAGAAGACACACACACAGGAGGGGGGACAGAGCTGAGACACACACAGGAGGGAGGGGACAGAGATGACAAACACACAGGAGGAGGGGGAACAGAGATGAGACACACACAGGAGATAGGGGACAGAGATGACAAACACACAGGAGGAGGGAGAACAGAGATGAGACACACACAGACGAGTGGGGGGGACAGAGATGAGACACACACACACGAGTGGGGGGGACAGAGATGACACACACAGAAGTGGGGGGGGTCAGAGATGACACACACAGAAGTGGGGGGGGGTCAGAGATGACACACACAGAAGTGGGGGGGGGGGGTCAGAGATGACAAACACAGGAGTGGGGGGGTTCATTAACCCCTGTATGCTGCATTAGTGGCCCCAGTGTCAGGGTTCATTAACCCCTCTGTGCTGCATTAGTGGCCCCAGTGTCAGGGTTCATTAACCCCTGTGCTTCATTAGTGGCCCCAGTGTCAGGGTTCATTAACCCCTCTGTGCTGCATTAGTGGCCCCAGTGTCAGATCATTAACCCCTGTATGCTGCATTAGTGGCCACCGTGTCAGGGTTCATTAACCCCTCTGTGCTGCATTAGTGGCCCCAGTGTCAGGGTTCATTAACCCCTGTATGCTGCATTAGTGGCCCCAGTATTAGGGTTCATTAACCCCTGTATGCTGCATTAGTGGCCCCAGTGTCAGGGTTCATTAACTCCTCTGTGCTGCATTAGTGGCCCCAGTGTCAGGGTTCATTAACCCCTGTATGCTGCATTAGTGGCCCCAGTGTCAGGGTTCATTAACCCCTGTATGCTGCATTAGTGGCCCCAGTGTCAGGGTTCATTAACCCCTGTATGCCGCATTAGTGGCCCCAGTGTCAGGGTTCATTAACCCCTCTGTGCTGCATTAGTGGCCCCAGTGTCAGGGTTCATTAACCCCTGTATGCTGCATTAGTGGCCCCAGTGTCAGGGTTCATTAACCCCTGTATGCTGCATTAGTGGCCCCAGTGTCAGGGTTCATTAACCCCTGTATGCTGCATTAGTGGCCCCAGTGTCAGGGTTCATTAACCCCTCTATGCTGCATTAGTGGCCCCAGTGTCAGGGATCATTAACCCCTCTGTGCTGCATTAGTGACCCCAGTGTCAGGGATCATTAAACCCTCTGTGCTGCATTAGTGGCCCCAGTGTCAGGGATCATTAACCCCTGTATGCTGCATTAGTGGCCCCAGTGTCAGGGTTCATTAACCCCTCTGTGCTGCATTAGTGGCCCCAGTGTCAGGGTTCATTAACCCCTGTAGGCTTCATTAGTGGCCCCAGTGTCAGGGTTCATTAACCCCTCTGTGCTGCATTAGTGGCCCCAGTGTCAGATCATTAACCCCTGTATGCTGCATTAGTGGCCACAGTGTCAGGGATCATTAAACCCTCTGTGCTGCATTAGTGGCCCCAGTGTCAGGGATCATTAAACCCTCTGTGCTGCATTAGTGGCCCCAGTGTCAGGGATCATTAACCCCTGTATGCTGCATTAGTGGCCCCAGTGTCAGGGTTCATTAACCCCTCTGTGCTGCATTAGTGGCCCCAGTGTCAGGGTTCATTAACCCCTGTAGGCTTCATTAGTGGCCCCAGTGTCAGGGTTCATTAACCCCTCTGTGCTGCATTAGTGGCCCCAGTGTCAGTGTTCATTAACCCCTGTATGCTGCACTAGTGGCCCCAGTATTAGGGTTCATTAACCCCTGTATGCTGCATTAGTGGCCCCAGTGTCAGGGTTCATTAACTCCTCTGTGCTGCATTAGTGGCCCCAGTGTCAGGGTTCATTAACCCCTGTATGCTGCATTAGTGGCCCCAGTGTCAGGGTTCATTAACCCCTGTATGCTGCATTAGTGGCCCCAGTGTCAGGGTTCATTAACCACTGTATGCCGCATTAGTGGCCCCAGTGTCAGGGTTCATTAACCCCTCTGTGCTGCATTAGTGGCCCCAGTGTCAGGGTTCATTAACCCCTGTATGCTGCATTAGTGGCCCCAGTGTCAGGGTTCATTAACCCCTGTATGCTGCATTAGTGGCCCCAGTGTCAGGGTTCATTAACCCCTGTATGCTGCATTAGTGGCCCCAGTGTCAGGGTTCATTAACCCCTCTATGCTGCATTAGTGGCCCCAGTGTCAGGGATCATTAACCCCTCTGTGCTGCATTAGTGGCCCCAGTGTCAGGGATCATTAAACCCTCTGTGCTGCATTAGTGGCCCCAGTGTCAGGGATCATTAACCCCTGTATGCTGCATTAATGGCCCCAGTGTCAGGGTTCATTAACCCCTCTGTGCTGCATTAGTGGCCCCAGTGTGAGGGTTCATTAACCCCTGTATGCTGCATTAGTGGCCCCAGTGTCAGATTCATTAACCCATGTATGCTGCATTAGTGGCCCCAGTGTCAGGGTTCATTAAACCCTGTATGCTGCATTAGTGACCCCAGTGTCAGGGTTCATTAACCCCTCTGTGCTGCATTAGTGGCCCCAGTGTCAGGGTTCATTAACCCCTCTGTGCTGCATTAGTGGCCCCAGTGTCAGGGTTCATTAAGCCCTCTGTGCTGCATTAGTGGTCCCAGTGTCAGGGTTCATTAACCCCTCTGTACTGCATTAGTGGTCCCAGTGTCAGATCATTAACCCCTGTATGCTGCATTAGTGGCCCCAGTGTCAGGGTTCATTAACCCCCTGTATGCTGAATTAGTGTCCCCAGTGTCAGGGTTCATTAACCCCTGTATGCTGCATTAGTGGCCCCAGTGTCAGGGTTCATTAACCCCTCTATGCTGCATTAGTGGCCCCAGTGTCAGGGATCATTAACCCCTCTGTGCTGCATTAGTGGCCCCAGTGTCAGGGATCATTAAACCCTCTGTGCTGCATTAGTGGCCCCAGTGTCAGGGATCATTAACCCCTGTATGCTGCATTAATGGCCCCAGTGTCAGGGTTCATTAACCCCTCTGTGCTGCATTAGTGGCCCCAGTGTGAGGGTTCATTAACCCCTGTATGCTGCATTAGTGGCCCCAGTGTCAGATTCATTAACCCATGTATGCTGCATTAGTGGCCCCAGTGTCAGGGTTCATTAAACCCTGTATGCTGCATTAGTGACCCCAGTGTCAGGGTTCATTAACCCCTCTGTGCTGCATTAGTGGCCCCAGTGTCAGGGTTCATTAACCCCTCTGTGCTGCATTAGTGGCCCCAGTGTCAGGGTTCATTAAGCCCTCTGTGCTGCATTAGTGGTCCCAGTGTCAGGGTTCATTAACCCCTCTGTACTGCATTAGTGGTCCCAGTGTCAGATCATTAACCCCTGTATGCTGCATTAGTGGCCCCAGTGTCAGGGTTCATTAACCCCCTGTATGCTGAATTAGTGTCCCCAGTGTCAGGGTTCATTAACACCCTGTATGCTGCATTAGTGGCCCCAGTGTCAGGGTTCATTAACCCCTGTATGCTGCATTAGTGGCCCCAGTGTCAGGGTTCATTAACCCCTGTATGCTGCATTAGTGGCCCCAGTGTCAGAGTTCATTAACCCCTCTGTGCTGCATTAGTGGCCCCAGTGTCAGGGTTCATTAACCCCTCTGTGCTGCATTAGTGGCCCCAGTGTCAGGATTCATTAACCCCTGTATGCTGCATTAGTGGCCCCAGTGTCAGGGTTCATTAACCCCTGTATGCTGCATTAGTGGCCCCAGTGTCAGGGTTCATTAACCCCTCTGTGCTGCATTAGTGGCCCCAGTGTCAGGTTCATTAATCCCTCTGTGCTGCATTAGTGGCCCCAGTGTCAGGGTTCATTAACCCCCTGTATGCTGAATTAGTGTCCCCAGTGTCAGGGTTCATTAACACCCTGTATGCTGCATTAGTGGCCCCAGTGTCAGATCATTAACCCCTGTATGCTGCATTAGTGGCCACAGTGTCAGGGTTCATTAACCCCCTGTATGCTGCATTAGTTGCCCCAGTGTCAGGGTTCATTAACCCCCTGTATGCTGCATTAGTGGCCCCAGTGTCAGGGTTCATTAACCCCTTTGTGCTGCATTAGTGGCCCCAGTGTCAGGGTTTATTAACCCCTGTATGCTGCATTAGTGGCCCCAGTATTAGGGTTCATTAACCCCTGTATGCTGCATTAGTGGCCCCAGTGTCAGGGTTCATTAACCCCTGTATGCTGCATTAGTGGCCCCAGTGTCAGGGTTCATTAACTCCTCTGTGCTGCATTAGTGGCCCCAGTGTCAGGGTTCATTAACCCCTGTATGCTGCATTAGTGGCCCCAGTGTCAGGGTTCAGTAACCCCTGTATGCTGCATTAGTGGCCCCAGTGTCAGGGTTCATTAACCCCTGTATGCTGCATTAGTGGCCCCAGTGTCAGGGTTCATTAACCCCTCTGTGCTGCATTAGTGGCCCCAGTGTCAGGGTTCATTAACCCCTGTATGCTGCATTAGTGGCCCCAGTGTCAGGGTTCATTAACCCCTGTATGCTGCATTAGTGGCCCCAGTGTCAGGGTTCATTAAACCCTCTGTGCTGCATTAGTGGCCCCAGTGTCAGGGTTCATTAACCCCTGTATGCTGCATTAGTGGCCCCAGTGTCAGATTCATTAACCCCTGTATGCTGCATTAGTGACCCCAGTGTCAGGGTTCATTAACCCCTGTATGCTGCATTAGTGACCCCAGTGTCAGGGTTCATTAACCCCCTGTATGCTGCATTAGTGGCCCCAGTGTCAGGGTTCATTAACCCCTCTGTGCTGCATTAGTGGCCCCAGTGTCAGGGTTCATTAAGCCCTCTGTGCTGCATTAGTGGCCCCAGTGTCAGGGTTCATTAACCCCTCTGTGCTGCATTAGTGGCCCCAGTGTCAGGGTTCATTAACCCCTGTATGCTGCATTAGTGACCCCAGTGTTAGGGTTCATTAACCCCGGTATGCTGCATTAGTAGCCCCAGTGTCAGGGTTCATTAACCCCTGTATGCTGCATTAGTGGCCCCAGTGTCAGGGTTCATTAACCCCTCTGTGCTGCATTAGTGGCCCCAGTGTCAGGGTTCATTAACCCCTGTATGCTGCATTAGTGGCCCCAGTGTCAGATTCATTAACCCCTGTATGCTGCATTAGTGGCCCCAGTGTCAGGGTTCATTAACCCCTGTATGCTGCATTAGTGACCCCAGTGTCAGGGTTCATTAACCCCCTGTATGCTGCATTAGTGGCCCCAGTGTCAGGGTTCATTAACCCCTCTGTGCTGCATTAGTGGCCCCAGTGTCAGGGTTCATTAAGCCCTCTGTGCTGCATTAGTGGCCCCAGTGTCAGGGTTCATTAACCCCTCTATGCTGCATTAGTGTCCCCAGTGTCAGGGTTCATTAACACCCTGTATGCTGCATTAGTGGCCCCAGTGTCAGGGTTCATTAACTCTCTGTGCTGCATTAGTGGCCCCAGTGTCAGGGTTCATTAACCCCTGCATGCTGCATTAGTGGCCCCAGTGTTAGGGTTCATTAACCCCTGTATGCTGCATTAGTGGCCCCAGTGTCAGGGTTCATTAACCCCTGTATGCTGCATTAGTGGCCCCAGTGTCAGGGTTCATTAACCCCTCTGTGCTGCATTAGTGGCCCCAGTGTCAGGGTTCATTAACCCCTCTGTGCTGCATTAGTGGCCCCAGTGTCAGGATTCATTAACCCCTGTATGCTGCATAAGTGGCCCCAGTGTCAGGGTTCATTAACCCCTGTATGCTGCATTAGTGGCCCCAGTGTCAGGGTTCATTAACCCCTGTATGCTGCATTAGTGGCCCCAGTGTCAGGGTTCATTAACCCCTCTGTGCTGCATTAGTGGCCCCAGTGTCAGGTTCATTAACGCCTCTGTGCTGCATAGTGGCCCCAGTGTCAGGGTTCATTAACCCCTGTATGCTGCATTAGTGGCCACAGTGTCAGGGTTCATTAACCCCCTGTATGCTGCATTAGTGGCCCCAGTGTCAGGGTTCATTAACCCCCTGTATGCTGCATTAGTGGCCCCGGTGTCAGGGTTCATTAACCCCTCTGTGCTGCATTAGTGGCCCCAGTGTCAGGGTTCATTAACCCCTGTATGCTGCATTAGTGGCCCCAGTGTCAGGGTTCATTAACCCCTGTATGCTGCATTAGTGGCCCCAGTGTCAGGGTTCATTAACTCCTCTGTACTGCATTAGTGGCCCCAGTGTCAGGGTTCATTAACCCCTGTATGCTGCATTAGTGGCCCCAGTATTAGGGTTCATTAACCCCTGTATGCTGCATTAGTGGCCCCAGTGTCAGGGTTCATTAACCCCTGTATGCTGCATTAGTGGCCCCAGTGTCAGGGTTCATTAACCCCTGTATGCTGCATTAGTGGCCCCAGTGTCAGGGTTCATTAACCCCTGTATGCTGCATTAGTGGCCCCAGTCTCAGGGATCATTAACCCCTCTGTGCTGCATTAGTGGCCCCAGTGTCAGGGACCATTAAACCCTCTGTGCTGCATTAGTGGCCCCAGTGTCAGGGATCATTAACCCCTGTATGCTGCATTAGTGGACCCAGTGTCAGGGTTCATTAACCCCTGTATGCTGCATTAGAGGCCCCAGTGTCAGAGTTCATTCACCCCTGTATGCTGCATTAGTGGCCCCAGTGTCAGGGTTCATTAACCCCTCTGTGCTGCATTAGTGGCCCCAGTGTCAGGGTTCATTAAACCCTCTGTGCTGCATTAGTGACCCCATTGTCAGGTTCATTAACCCCTGAATGCTGCATTAGTGGCCCCAATGTCAGGGTTCATTAACCCCTATATGCTGCATTAGTGGCCCCAGTGTCAGGGTTCATTAACCCCCTGTATGCTGCATTAGTGGCCCCAGTGTTAGGGTTCATTAACCCCTGTATGCTGCATTAGTGGCCCCAGTGTCAGGGTTCATTAATCACTGTATGCTGCATTAGTGGCCCCAGTGTCAGGGTTCATTAACCCCTCTGTGCTGCATTAGTGGCCCCAGTGTCAGGGATCATTAACCCCTGTATGCTGCATTAGTGGACCCAGTGTCAGGGTTCATTAACCCCTGTATGCTGCATTAGAGGCCCCAGTGTCAGAGTTCATTCACCCCTGTATGCTGCATTAGTGGCCCCAGTATCAGGGTTCATTAACCCCTCTGTGCTGCATTAGTGGCCCCAGTGTCAGGGTTCATTAACCCCTCTGTGCTGCATTAGTGACCCCAGTGTCAGGTTCATTAACCCCTATATGCTGCATTAGTGGCCCCAGTGTCAGGGTTCATTAACCCCCTGTATGCTGCATTAGTGGCCCCAGTGTTAGGGTTCATTAACCCCTGTATGCTGCATTAGTGGCCCCAGTGTCAGGGTTCATTAATCACTGTATGCTGCATTAGTGGCCCCAGTGTCAGGGTTCATTAACCCCTCTGTGCTGCATTAGTGGCCCCAGTGTCAGGGTTCATTAACCCCTGTATGCTGCATTAGTGGCCCCATTGTCAGGGTTCATTAACCCCTGTATGCTGCATTAGTGGCCCCAGTGTCAGATTCATTAACACCTGTATGCTGCATTAGTGGCCCCAGTGTCAGGGTTCATTAACCCCTGTATGCTGCATTAGTGACCCCAGTGTCAGGGTTCATTAACCCCCTGTATGCTGCATTAGTGGCCCCAGTGTCAGGGTTCATTAACCCCTCTGTGCTGCATTAGTGGCCCCAGTGTCAGGGTTCATTAAGCCCTCTGTGCTGCATTAGTGACCCCAGTGTCAGGGTTCATTAACCCCTCTGTGCTGCATTAGTGGTCCCAGTGTCAGATCATTAACCCCTGTATGCTGCATTAGTGGCCCCAGTGTCAGGGTTCATTAACCCCCTGTATGCTGCATTAGTGTCCCCAGTGTCAGGGTTCATTAACCCCCTGTATGCTGCATTAGTGGCCCCAGTGTCAGGGTTCATTAACCCCTCTGTGCTGCATTAGTGGCCACAGTGTCAGGGTTCATTAACCCCTGTATGCTGCATTAGTGGCCCCAGTGTTAGGGTTCATTAACCCCTGTATGCTGCATTAGTGGCCCCAGTGTCAGGGTTCATTAACCCCTGTATGCTGCATTAGTGGCCCCAGTGTCAGGGTTCATTAACCCATCTGTGCTGCATTAGTGGCCCCAGTGTCAGGGTTCATTAACCCCTCTGTGCTGCATTAGTGGCCCCAGTGTCAGGATTCATTAACCCCTGTATGCTGCATTAGTGGCCCCAGTGTCAGGGTTCATTAACCCCTGTATGCTGCATTAGTGGCCCCAGTGTCAGGGTTCATTAACCCCTGTATGCTGCATTAGTGGCCCCAGTGTCAGGGTTCATTAACCCCTCTGTACTGCATTAGTGGCCCCAGTGTCAGGGTTCATTAACCCCTGTATGCTGCATTAGTGGCCCCAGTGCCAGGGTTCATTAACCCCTGTATGCTGCATTAGTGGACCCAGTGTCAGGGTTTATTAACCCCTTTGTGCTGCATTAGTGGCCCCAGTGTCAGGGATCATTAACCCCTCTGTGCTGCATTAGTGGCCCCAGTGTCAGGGATCATTAACCCCTCTGTGCTGCATTAGTGGCCCCAGTGTCAGGGTTCATTCACCCCTGAATGCTGCATTAGTGGCCCCAGTGTCAGGGTTCATTAACCCCTCTGTGCTGCATTAGTGGCCCCAGTGTCAGGTTCATTAACCCCTTTATGCTGCAGTGGTGGCCCCAGTGTCAGGGTTCATTAACCCCTATATACTGCATTAGTGGCCCCAGTGTCAGGGTTCATTAACCCCCTGTATGCTGCATTAGTGGCCCCACTGTCAGGGTTCATTAACCCCTCTGTGCTGCATTAGTGGCCCCAGTGTCAGGTTCATTAACCCCTCTGTGCTGCATTAGTGGCCCCAGTGTCAGATCATTAACCCCTGTATGCTGCATTTGTGGCCACAGTGTCAGGGTTCATTAACCCCCTGTATGCTGCATTAGTGGCCCCAGTGTCAGGGTTCATTAACCCCCTGTATGCTGCATTAGTGGCCCCAGTGTCAGGGTTCATTAACCCCCTGTATGCTGCATTAGTGGCCCCAGTGTCAGGGTTCATTAACCCCTCTGTGCTGCATTAGTGGCCCCAGTGTCAGTGTTCATTAACCTCTGTATGCTGCATTAGTGGCCCCAGTGTTAGGGATCAATAACCCCTGTATGCTGCATTAGTGGCCCCAGTGTCAGGGTTCATTAACCCCTGTATGCTGCATTAGTGGCCCCAGTGTCAGGGTTCATTAACCCCTCTGTGCTGCATTAGTGGCCCCAGTGTCAGGGTTCATTAACCCCTGTATGCTGCATTAGTGGCCCCAGTGTCAGGGTTCATTAACCCCTGTATGCTGCATTAGTGGCCCCAGTGTCAGGGTTCATTAACCCCTGTATGCTGCATTAGTGGCCCCAGTGTCAGGGTTCATTAACCCCCTGTATGCTGCATTAGTGGCCCCAGTGTCAGGGTTCATTAACCCCCTGTATGCTGCATCAGTGGCCCCAGTGTCAGGGTTCATTAACCCCTCTGTGCTGCATTAGTGGCCCCAGTGTCAGGGTTCATTAACCCCTGTATGCTGCATTAGAGGCCACAGTGTTAGGGTTCATTAACCCCTGTATGCTGCATTAGTGGCCCCAGTGTCAGGGTTCATTAACCCCTGTATGCTGCATTAGTGTCCCCAGTGACAGGGTT
The DNA here is from genome assembly GCF_042186555.1 of Aquarana catesbeiana. NCBI lineage: Eukaryota > Metazoa > Chordata > Amphibia > Anura > Ranidae > Aquarana > Aquarana catesbeiana. The sequence goes on from NC_133327.1 coordinate 195,521,778, forward strand.
CATTAACCCCTCTGTGCTGCATTAGTGGCCCCAGTGTCAGGGTTCATTAACCCCTGTATGCTGCATTAGTGGCCCCATTCTCAGGGTTCATTAACCCCTGTATGCTGCATTAGAGGCCCCAGTGTCAGGGTTCATTAACCCCTGCATGCTGCATTAGTGGCCCCAGTGTCAGGGTTCATTAAACCCTCTGTGCTGCATTAGTGGCCCCAGTGTCAGGGTTCATTAACCCCTGTATGCTGCATTAGTGGCCCCAGTGTCAGGGTTCATTAATCCCTCTGTGCTGCATTAGTGGCCCCAGTGTCAGGGTTCATTAACCCTTGTATGCTGCATTAGTGGCCCCAGTGTCAGGGTTCATTAACCCCTCTGTGCTGCATTAGTGGCCCCAGTGTCAGGGTTCATTAACCCTTGTATGCTGCATTAGTGGCCCCAGTGTCAGGGTTCATTAACCCCTGTATGCTGCATTAGAGGCCACAGTGTTAGGGTTCATTAACCCCTGTATGCTGCATTAGTGGCCCCAGTGTCAGGGTTCATTAACCCCTGTATGCTGCATTAGTGTCCCCAGTGACAGGGTTCATTAACCCCTCTGTGCTGCATTAGTGGCCCCAGTGTCAGGGTTCATTAACCCCTGTATGCTGCATTAGTGGCCCCATTCTCAGGGTTCATTAACCCCTGTATGCTGCATTAGAGGCCCCAGTGTCAGGGTTCATTAACCCCTGCATGCTGCATTAGTGGCCCCAGTGTCAGGGATCATTAACCCCTCTGTGCTGCATTAGTGGCCCCAGTGTCAGGGATCATTAACCCCTGTATGCTGCATTAGTGGCCCCAGTGTCAGGGTTCATTAACCCCTCTGTGCTGCATTAGTGGCCCCAGTGACAGGGTTCATTAACCCCTCTGTGCTGCATTAGTGGCCCCAGTGTCAGGTTCATTAACCCCTGTATGCTGCATTATTGTCCCCAGTGTCAGGGTTCATTAACCCCCTGTATGCTGCATTAGTGGCCCCAGTGTCAGGGTTCATTAACCCCTCTATGCTGCATTAGTGGCCCCAGTGACAGGGTTCATTAACCTCTCTGTGCTGCATTAGTGGCCCTAGTGTCAGGTTCATTAACCCCTGTATGCTGCATTAGTGGCCCCAGTGTTAGGGTTCATTAACCCCTCTAGGCTGCATTAGAGGCCCCAGTGTCAGGGTTCATTAACCCCTCTGTGCTGCATTAGTGCCCCCAGTGTCAGGGTTCATTAACCCCTGTATGCTGCATTAGTGGCCCCAGTGTCAGGGTTCATTAACCCCTGTTTGCTGCATTAGTGGCCCCAGTGTCAGGGTTCATTAACCTCTCTGTGCTGCATTAGTGGCCACAGTGTCAGGTTCATTAACCCCTCTGTGCTGCATTAGTGGCCCCAGTGTCAGGTTCATTAACCCCTGTATGCTGCATTAGTGGCCCCAGTGTCAGGGTTCATTAACCCCTGTATGCTGCATTAGTGGCCCCAGTGTCCGGGTTCATTAACCCCTCTATGCTGCATTAGTGGCCCCAGTGTCAGGGTTCATTATCCCCTGTATGCTGCATTAGTGGCCCCAGTGTCAGGGTTCATTAACCCCCTGTATGCTGCATTAGTGGCCCCAGTGTCAGGGTTCATCAACCCCCTGTATGCTGCATTAGTGGCTCAAATGTTAGGGTTAATTAACCCCTCTGTGCTGCATTAGTGGCCCCAGTGTCAGGGTTCATTAACCCCTGTATGCTGCATTAGAGGCCCCAGTGTTAGGGTTCATTAACCCCTGTATGCTGCATTAGTGGCCCCAGTGTCAGGATTCATTAACCCCTCTGTGCTGAATTAGTGGCCCCAGTGTCAGGGTTCATTAAGCACTCTGTGCTGCATTAGTGACCCCAGTGTCAGGGTTCATTAACCCCTCTGTGCTGCATTAGTGGCCCCAGTGTCAGATCATTAACTCCTGTATGCTGCATTAGTGGCCCCAGTGTCAGGGTTCATTAACCCACTGTATGCTGCATTAGTGGCCCCAGTGTCAGGGTTCATTAACCCCTCTGTGCTGCATTAGTGGCCCCAGTGTCAGGGTTCATTAACCCCTGTATGCTGCATTAGTGGCCCCAGTGTTAGGGTTCATTAACCCCTGTATGCTGCATTAGTGGCCCCAGTGTCAGGGTTCATTAACCCCTGTATGCTGCATTAGTGGCCCAGTGTCAGGTTTCATTAACCCCTGTATGCTGCATTAGTGGCCCCAGTGTCAGGGTTCATTAATCCCTCTGTGCTGCATTAGTGGCCCCAGTGTCAGGGTTCATTAACCCCTCTGTGCTGCATTAGTGGCCCCAGTGACAGGGTTCATTAACCCCTGTATGCTGCATTAGTGGCCCCAGTGTCAGGGTTCATTAACCCCTTGTATGCTGCATTAGTGGCCCCAGTGTCAGGGTTCATTAACCCCTCTCTGCTGCAATAATGGCCCCAGTGTCAGGGATCATTAACCCCTCTCTGCTGCATTAGTGGCCCCAGTGTCAGGGATCATTAACCCCTGTATGCTACATTAGTGGCCCCAGTGTCAGGGTTCATTAACCCATCTGTGCTGCATTAGTGGCCCCAGTGACAGGGTTCATTAACCCTTCTGTGCTGCATTAGTGGCCCCAGTGTCAGGTTCATTAACCCCTGTATGCTGCATTAGTGTCCCCAGTGTCAGGGTTCATTAACCCCCTGTATGCTGCATTAGTGGCCCCAGTGTCAGGGTTCATTAACCCCTCTATGCTGCATTAGTGGCCCCAGTGACAGGGTTCATTAACCTGTCTGTGCTGCATTAGTGGCCCTAGTGTCAGGTTCATTAACCCCTGTATGCTGCATTAGTGGCCTCAGTGTCAGGGTTCATTAACCCCTCTAGGCTGCATTAGAGGCCCCAGTGTCAGGGTTTATTAACCCCTCTGTGCTGCATTAGTGCCCCCAGTGTCAGGGTTCATTAACCCCTGTATGCTGCATTAGTGGCCCCAGTGTTAGGGTTCATTAACCCCTGTATGCTGCATTAGTGGCCCCACTGTCAGGGTTCATTAACCACTCTGTGCTTCATTAGTGGCCCCAGTGTCAGGTTCATTAACCCCTGTATGCTGCATTAGTGGCCCCAGTGTCAGGGTTCATTAACCCCTGTTTGCTGCATTAGTGGCCCCAGTGTCAGGGTTCATTAACCTCTCTGTGCTGCATTAGTGGCCACAGTGTCAGGTTCATTAACCCCTCTGTGCTGCATTAGTGGCCCCAGTGTCAGGTTCATTAACCCCTGTATGCTGCATTAGTGGCCCCAGTGTCAGGGTTCATTAACCCCTGTATGCTGCATTAGTGGCCCCAGTGTCCGGGTTCATTAACCCCTGTATGCTGCATTAGTGGCCCCAGTGTCAGGGTTCATTAACCCCTGTATGCTGCATTAGTGGCCCCAGTGTCAGGGTTCATTAACCCCCTGTATGCTGCATTAGTGGCCCCAGTGTCAGGGTTCATCAACCCCCTGTATGCTGCATTAGTGGCTCAAGTGTCAGGGTTAATTAACCCCTCTGTGCTGCATTAGTGGCCCCAGTGTCAGGGTTCATTAACCCCTGTATGCTGCATTAGAGGCCCCAGTGTTAGGGTTCATTAACCCCTGTATGCTGCATTAGTGGCCCCAGTGTCAGGGTTCATTAACCCCTCCGTGCTGAATTAGTGGCCCCAGTGTCAGGGTTCATTAAGCACTCTGTGCTGCATTAGTGACCCCAGTGTCAGGGTTCATTAACCCCTCTGTGCTGCATTAGTGGCCCCAGTGTCAGATCATTAACTCCTGTATGCTGCATTAGTGGCCCCAGTGTCAGGGTTCATTAACCCCCTATATGCTGCATTAGTGGCCCCAGTGTCAGGGTTCATTAACCCACTGTATGCTGCATTAGTGGCCCCAGTGTCAGGGTTCATTAACCCCTCTGTGCTGCATTAGTGGCCCCAGTGTCAGGGTTCATTAACCCCTGTATGCTGCATTAGAGGCCACAGTGTTAGGGTTCATTAACCCCTGTATGCTGCATTAGTGGCCCCAGTGTCAGGGTTCATTAACCCCTGTATGCTGCATTAGTGTCCCCAGTGACAGGGTTCATTAACCCCTCTGTGCTGCATTAGTGGCCCCAGTGTCAGGGTTCATTAACCCCTGTATGCTGCATTAGTGGCCCCATTCTCAGGGTTCATTAACCCCTGTATGCTGCATTAGAGGCCCCAGTGTCAGGGTTCATTAACCCCTGCATGCTGCATTAGTGGCCCCAGTGTCAGGGTTCATTAAACCCTCTGTGCTGCATTAGTGGCCCCAGTGTCAGGGTTCATTAACCCCTGTATGCTGCATTAGTGGCCCCAGTGTCAGGGTTCATTAATCCCTCTGTGCTGCATTAGTGGCCCCAGTGTCAGGGTTCATTAACCCTTGTATGCTGCATTAGTAGCCCCAGTGTCAGGGTTCATTAACCCCTCTGTGCTGCATTAGTGGCCCCAGTGTCAGGGTTCATTAACCCTTGTATGCTGCATTAGTGGCCCCAGTGTCAGGGTTCATTAACCCCTGTATGCTGCATTAGAGGCCACAGTGTTAGGGTTCATTAACCCCTGTATGCTGCATTAGTGGCCCCAGTGTCAGGGTTCATTAACCCCTGTATGCTGCATTAGTGTCCCCAGTGACAGGGTTCATTAACCCCTCTGTGCTGCATTAGTGGCCCCAGTGTCAGGGTTCATTAACCCCTGTATGCTGCATTAGTGGCCCCATTCTCAGGGTTCATTAACCCCTGTATGCTGCATTAGAGGCCCCAGTGTCAGGGTTCATTAACCCCTGCATGCTGCATTAGTGGCCCCAGTGTCAGGGATCATTAACCCCTCTGTGCTGCATTAGTGGCCCCAGTGTCAGGGATCATTAACCCCTGTATGCTGCATTAGTGGCCCCAGTGTCAGGGTTCATTAACCCCTCTGTGCTGCATTAGTGGCCCCAGTGACAGGGTTCATTAACCCCTCTGTGCTGCATTAGTGGCCCCAGTGTCAGGTTCATTAACCCCTGTATGCTGCATTATTGTCCCCAGTGTCAGGGTTCATTAACCCCCTGTATGCTGCATTAGTGGCCCCAGTGTCAGGGTTCATTAACCCCTCTATGCTGCATTAGTGGCCCCAGTGACAGGGTTCATTAACCTCTCTGTGCTGCATTAGTAGCCCTAGTGTCAGGTTCATTAACCCCTGTATGCTGCATTAGTGGCCCCAGTGTTAGGGTTCATTAACCCCTCTAGGCTGCATTAGAGGCCCCAGTGTCAGGGTTCATTAACCCCTCTGTGCTGCATTAGTGCCCCCAGTGTCAGGGTTCATTAACCCCTGTATGCTGCATTAGTGGCCCCAGTGTCAGGGTTCATTAACCCCTGTTTGCTGCATTAGTGGCCCCAGTGTCAGGGTTCATTAACCTCTCTGTGCTGCATTAGTGGCCACAGTGTCAGGTTCATTAACCCCTCTGTGCTGCATTAGTGGCCCCAGTGTCAGGTTCATTAACCCCTGTATGCTGCATTAGTGGCCCCAGTGTCAGGGTTCATTAACCCCTGTATGCTGCATTAGTGGCCCCAGTGTCCGGGTTCATTAACCCCTCTATGCTGCATTAGTGGCCCCAGTGTCAGGGTTCATTAACCCCCTGTATGCTGCATTAGTGGCCCCAGTGTCAGGGTTCATCAACCCCCTGTATGCTGCATTAGTGGCTCAAATGTTAGGGTTAATTAACCCCTCTGTGCTGCATTAGTGGCCCCAGTGTCAGGGTTCATTAACCCCTGTATGCTGCATTAGAGGCCCCAGTGTTAGGGTTCATTAACCCCTGTATGCTGCATTAGTGGCCCCAGTGTCAGGATTCATTAACCCCTCTGTGCTGAATTAGTGGCCCCAGTGTCAGGGTTCATTAAGCACTCTGTGCTGCATTAGTGACCCCAGTGTCAGGGTTCATTAACCCCTCTGTGCTGCATTAGTGGCCCCAGTGTCAGATCATTAACTCCTGTATGCTGCATTAGTGGCCCCAGTGTCAGGGTTCATTAACCCACTGTATGCTGCATTAGTGGCCCCAGTGTCAGGGTTCATTAACCCCTCTGTGCTGCATTAGTGGCCCCAGTGTCAGGGTTCATTAACCCCTGTATGCTGCATTAGTGGCCCCAGTGTTAGGGTTCATTAACCCCTGTATGCTGCATTAGTGGCCCCAGTGTCAGGGTTCATTAACCCCTGTATGCTGCATTAGTGGCCCAGTGTCAGGTTTCATTAACCCCTGTATGCTGCATTAGTGGCCCCAGTGTCAGGGTTCATTAATCCCTCTGTGCTGCATTAGTGGCCCCAGTGTCAGGGTTCATTAACCCCTCTGTGCTGCATTAGTGGCCCCAGTGACAGGGTTCATTAACCCCTGTATGCTGCATTAGTGGCCCCAGTGTCAGGGTTCATTAACCCCTTGTATGCTGCATTAGTGGCCCCAGTGTCAGGGTTCATTAACCCCTCTCTGCTGCAATAATGGCCCCAGTGTCAGGGATCATTAACCCCTCTCTGCTGCATTAGTGGCCCCAGTGTCAGGGATCATTAACCCCTGTATGCTACATTAGTGGCCCCAGTGTCAGGGTTCATTAACCCATCTGTGCTGCATTAGTGGCCCCAGTGACAGGGTTCATTAACCCTTCTGTGCTGCATTAGTGGCCCCAGTGTCAGGTTCATTAACCCCTGTATGCTGCATTAGTGTCCCCAGTGTCAGGGTTCATTAACCCCCTGTATGCTGCATTAGTGGCCCCAGTGTCAGGGTTCATTAACCCCTCTATGCTGCATTAGTGGCCCCAGTGACAGGGTTCATTAACCTGTCTGTGCTGCATTAGTGGCCCTAGTGTCAGGTTCATTAACCCCTGTATGCTGCATTAGTGGCCTCAGTGTCAGGGTTCATTAACCCCTCTAGGCTGCATTAGAGGCCCCAGTGTCAGGGTTTATTAACCCCTCTGTGCTGCATTAGTGCCCCCAGTGTCAGGGTTCATTAACCCCTGTATGCTGCATTAGTGGCCCCAGTGTTAGGGTTCATTAACCCCTGTATGCTGCATTAGTGGCCCCACTGTCAGGGTTCATTAACCACTCTGTGCTTCATTAGTGGCCCCAGTGTCAGGTTCATTAACCCCTGTATGCTGCATTAGTGGCCCCAGTGTCAGGGTTCATTAACCCCTGTTTGCTGCATTAGTGGCCCCAGTGTCAGGGTTCATTAACCTCTCTGTGCCGCATTAGTGGCCACAGTGTCAGGTTCATTAACCCCTCTGTGCTGCATTAGTGGCCCCAGTGTCAGGTTCATTAACCCCTGTATGCTGCATTAGTGGCCCCAGTGTCAGGGTTCATTAACCCCTGTATGCTGCATTAGTGGCCCCAGTGTCCGGGTTCATTAACCCCTGTATGCTGCATTAGTGGCCCCAGTGTCAGGGTTCATTAACCCCTGTATGCTGCATTAGTGGCCCCAGTGTCAGGGTTCATTAACCCCCTGTATGCTGCATTAGTGGCCCCAGTGTCAGGGTTCATCAACCCCCTGTATGCTGCATTAGTGGCTCAAGTGTCAGGGTTAATTAACCCCTCTGTGCTGCATTAGTGGCCCCAGTGTCAGGGTTCATTAACCCCTGTATGCTGCATTAGAGGCCCCAGTGTTAGGGTTCATTAACCCCTGTATGCTGCATTAGTGGCCCCAGTGTCAGGGTTCATTAACCCCTCCGTGCTGAATTAGTGGCCCCAGTGTCAGGGTTCATTAAGCACTCTGTGCTGCATTAGTGACCCCAGTGTCAGGGTTCATTAACCCCTCTGTGCTGCATTAGTGGCCCCAGTGTCAGATCATTAACTCCTGTATGCTGCATTAGTGGCCCCAGTGTCAGGGTTCATTAACCCCCTATATGCTGCATTAGTGGCCCCAGTGTCAGGGTTCATTAACCCACTGTATGCTGCATTAGTGGCCCCAGTGTCAGGGTTCATTAACCCCTCTGTGCTGCATTAGTGGCCCCAGTGTCAGGGTTCATTAACCCCTGTATTCTGCATTAGTGGCCCCAGTGTTAGGGTTCATTAACCCCTGTATTCTGCATTAGTGGCCCCAGTGTCAGGGTTCATTAACCCCTGTATGCTGCATTAGTGGCCCCAGTGTCAGGGTTCATTAACCCCTCTGTGCTGCATTAGTGGCCCCAGTGTCAGGGTTCATTAACCCCTGTATGCTGCATTAGTGGCCCCAATGTCAGGGTTCATTAACCCCTGTATGCTGCATTAGTGGCACAGTGTCAGGGTTCATTAACCCCTGTATGCTGCATTAGTGGCCCCAGTGTCAGGGTTCATTAACCCCTCTGTGCTGCATTAGTGGCCCCAGTGTCAGGGTTCATTAACCCTTGTATGCTGCATTAGTGGCCCCAGTGTCAGGGTTCATTAACCCCTGTATGCTGCATTAATGGCCCCAGTGTCAGGGATCATTAACCCCTCTGTGCTGCATTAGTGGCCCCAGTGTCAGGGATCATTAACCCCTGTATGCTGCATTAGTGGCCCCAGTGTCAGGGTTCATTAACCCCTCTGTGCTGCATTAGTGGCCCCAGTGACAGGGTTCATTAACCCCTCTGTGCTGCATTAGTGGCCCCAGTGTCAGGGATCATTAACCCCTGTATGCTGCATTAGTGGCCCCAGTGTCAGGGTTCATTAACCCCTCTGTGCTGCATTAGTGGCCCCAGTGACAGGGTTCATTAACCCCTCTGTGCTGCATTAGTGGCCCCAGTGTCAGGTTCATTAACCCCTGTATGCTGCATTAGTGGCCCCAGTGTTAGGGTTCATTAACCCCTGTATGCTGCATTAGAGGCCCCAGTGTCAGGGTTCATTAACCCCTCTGTGCTGCATTAGTGGCCCCAGTGTCAGGGTTCATTAACCCCTGTATGCTGCATTAGTGGCCCCAGTGTCAGGGTTCATTAACCCCTGTATGCTGCATTAGTGGCCCCAGTGTCAGGGTTCATTAACCCCTCTGTTCTGAATTAGTGGCCCGAGTGTCAAGTTCATTAACCCCTGTATGCTGTATTAGTGGCCCCAGTGTCAGGGTTCATTAACCCCTGTTTGCTGCATTAGTGGCCTCAGTGTCAGGGTTCATTAACCCCTCTGTGCTGCATTAGTGGCCCTAGTGTCAGGTTCATTAACCCCTCTGTGCTGCATTAGTGGCCCCAGTGTCAGGTTCATTAACCCCTGTATGCTGCATTAGTGGCCCCAGTGTCAGGGTTCATTAACCCCTGTATGCTGCATTAGTGGCCCCAGTGTCAGGGTTCATTAACCCCCTGTATGCTGCATTAGTGGCCCCAGTGTCAGGGTTCATTAACCCCTCTGTGCTGAATTAGTTGCCCCAGTGTCAGGGTTCATTAAGCCCTCTGTGCTGCATTAGTGGCCCCAGTGTCAGGGTTCATTAACCCCTCTGTGCTGCATTAGTGGCCCCAGTGTCAGATCATTAACCCCTGTATGCTGCATTAGTGGCCCCAGTGTCAGGGTTCATTAACCCCCTGTATGCTGCATTAGTGGCCCCAGTGTCAGGGTTCATTAACCCCTGTATGCTGCATTAGTGGCCCCAGTGTTAGGGTTTATTAACCCCTCTGTGCTGCATTAGTGGCCCCAGTGTCCGGGTTCATTAACCCCTGTATGCTGCATTAGTGGCCCCAGTGTCAGGGTTCATTAACCCCTGTATGCTGCATTAGTGGCCCAGTGTCAGGGTTCATTAACCCCTGTATGCTGCATTAGTGGCCCCAGTGTCAGGGTTTATTAACCCCTCTCTGCTGCATTAATGGCCCCAGTGTCGGGGTTCATTAACCCCTGTATGCTGCATTAGTGGCCACAGTGTCAGGGTTCATTAACCCCCTGTATGCTGCATTAGTGGCCCCAGTGTCAGGGTTCATTAACCCCCTGTATGCTGCATTAGTGGCCCCAGTGTCAGAGTTCATTAACCCCTCTGTGCTGAATTAGTTGCCCCAGTGTCAGGGTTCATTAAGCCCTCTGTGCTGCATTAGTGGCCCCAGTGTCAGGGTTCATTAACCCCTCTGTGCTGCATTAGTGGCCCCAGTGTTAGGGTTTATTAACCCCTCTGTGCTGCATTAGTGGCCCCAGTGTCCGGGTTCATTAACCCCTGTATGCTGCATTAGTGGCCCCAGTGTCAGCGTTCATTAACCCCTGTATGCTGCATTAGTGGCCCAGTGTCAGGGTTCATTAACCCCTGTATGCTGCATTAGTGGCCCCAGTGTCAGGGTTCATTAACCCCTCTCTGCTGCATTAATGGCCCCAGTGTCGGGGTTCATTAACCCCTGTATGCTGCATTAGTGGCCCCAGTGTCAGGGTTCATTAACCCCCTGTATGCTGCATTAGTGGCCCCAGTGTCAGGGTTCATTAACCCCCTGTATGCTGCATTAGTGGCCCCAGTGTCAGAGTTCATTAACCCCTCTGTGCTGAATTAGTTGCCCCAGTGTCAGGGTTCATTAAGCCCTCTGTGCTGCATTAGTGGCCCCAGTGTCAGGGTTCATTAACCCCTCTGTGCTGCATTAGTGGCCCCAGTGTCAGATCATTAACCCCTGTATGCTGCATTAGTGGCCCCAGTGTCAGGGTTCATTAACCCCCTGTATGCTGCATTAGTGGCCCCAGTGTCAGGGTTCATTAACCCCTGTATGCTGCATTAGTGGCCCCAGTGTCAGGGTTCATTAACCCCTCTGTGCTGCATTAGTGGCCCCAGTGTCAGTGTTCATTAACCCTTGTGTGCTGCATTAGTGGCCCCAGTGTCAGGGTTCATTAACCCCTGTATGCTGCATTAGTGGCCCCAGTGTCAGGGTTCATTAACCCCTGTATGCTGCATTAGTGGCCCCAGTGTCAGGGTTCATTAACCCCCTGTATGCTGCATTAGTGGCCCCAGTGTCAGGGTTCATTAACCCCCTGTATGCTGCATTAGTGGCCCCAGTGTCAGAGTTCATTAACCCCTCTGTGCTGAATTAGTTGCCCCAGTGTCAGGGTTCATTAAGCCCTCTGTGCTGCATTAGTGGCCCCAGTGTCAGGGTTCATTAACCCCTCTGTGCTGCATTAGTGGCCCCAGTGTCAGATCATTAACCCCTGTATGCTGCATTAGTGGCCCCAGTGTCAGGGTTCATTAACCCCCTGTATGCTGCATTAGTGGCCCCAGTGTCAGGGTTCATTAACCCCTGTATGCTGCATTAGTGGCCCCAGTGTCAGGGTTCATTAACCCCTCTGTGCTGCATTAGTGGCCCCAGTGTCAGTCTTCGTTAACCCTTGTATGCTGCATTAGTGGCCCCAGTGTCAGGGTTCATTAACCCCTGTATGCTGCATTAGTGGCCCCAGTGTCAGGGTTCATTAACCCCTGTATGCTGCATTAGTGGCCCCAGTGTCAGGGTTCATTAACCCCCTGTATGCTGCATTAGTGGCTCAAGTGTCAGGGTTAATTAACCCCTCTGTGCTGCATTAGTGGCCCCAGTGTCAGGGTTCATTAACCCCTGTATGCTGCATTAGAGGCCCCAGTGTTAGGGTTCATTAACCCCTGTATGCTGCATTAGTGGCCCCAGTGTCAGGGTTCATTAACCCCTCTGTGCTGCATTAGTGGCCCCAGTGTCAGGGTTCATTAAGCACTCTGTGCTGCATTAGTGACCCCAGTGTCAGGGTTCATTAACCCCTCTGTGCTGCATTAGTGGCCCCAGTGTCAGATCATTAACTCCTGTATGCTGCATTAGTGGCCCCAGTGTCAGGGTTCATTAACCCCCTATATGCTGCATTAGTGGCCCCAGTGTCAGGGTTCATTAACCCACTGTATGCTGCATTAGTGGCCCCAGTGTCAGGGTTTATTAACCCCTCTGTGCTGCATTAGTGGCCCCAGTGTCAGGGTTCATTAACCCCTGTATGCTGCATTAGTGGCCCCAGTGTTAGGGTTCATTAACCCCTGTATTCTGCATTAGTGGCCCCAGTGTCAGGGTTCATTAACCCCTGTATGCTGCATTAGTGGCCCCAGTGTCAGGGTTCATTAACCCCCTGTATGCTGCATTAGTGGCCCCAGTGTCAGGGTTCATTAACCCCTCTGTGCTGAATTAGTTTCCCCAGTGTCAGGGTTCATTAAGCCCTCTGTGCTGCATCAGTGGCCCCAGTGTCAGATCATTAACCCCTGTATGCTGCATTAGTGGCCCCAGTGTCAGGGTTCATTAACCCCTGTATGCTGCATTAGTGGCCCCAGTGTCAGGGTTCATTAACCCCTCTGTGCTGCATTAGTGGCCCCAGTGTCAGGGTTCATTAACCCCTGTATGCTGCATTAGTGGCCCCAGTGTCAGGGTTCATTAACCCCTGTATGCTGCATTAGAGGCCCAGTGTCAGGGTTCATTAACCCCTGTATGCTGCATTAGTGGCCCCAGTGTCAGGGTTCATTAACCCCTCTGTGCTGCATTAGTGGCCCCAGTATCAGGGTTCATTAACCCCTGTATGCTGCATTAGTGGCCCCAGTGTCAGGGTTCTTTAACCCCTCTGTGCTGCATTAGTGGCCCCAGTGTCAGGGTTCATTAACCCCTGTATGCTGCATTAGTGGCCCCAGTGTCAGGGTTCATTAACCCCTCTCTGCTGCATTAATGGCCCCAGTGTCAGGGATCATTAACCCCACTGTGCTGCATTAGTGGCCCCAGTGTCAGGGTTCATTAACCCCTGTATGCTGCATTAGTGGCCCCAGTGTCAGGGTTCATTAACCCCTCTGTGCTGCATTAGTGGCCCCAGTGTCAGGGTTCATTAACCCCTGTATGCTGCATTAGTGGCCCCAGTGTCAGGGTTCATTAACCCCTGTATGCTGCATTAGAGGCCCAGTGTCAGGGTTCATTAACCCCTGTATGCTGCATTAGTGGCCCCAGTGTCAGGGTTCATTAACCCCTCTGTGCTGCATTAGTGGCCCCAGTATCAGGGTTCATTAACCCCTGTATGCTGCATTAGTGGCCCCAGTGTCAGGGTTCTTTAACCCCTCTGTGCTGCATTAGTGGCCCCAGTGTCAGGGTTCATTAACCCCTGTATGCTGCATTAGTGGCCCCAGTGTCAGGGTTCATTAACCCCTCTCTGCTGCATTAATGGCCCCAGTGTCAGGGATCATTAACCCCACTGTGCTGCATTAGTGGCCCCAGTGTCAGGGATCATTAACCCCTGTATGCTGCATTAGTGGCCCCAGTGTCAGGGTTCATTAACCCCTCTGTGCTGCATTAGTAGCCCCAGTGACAGGGTTCATTAACCCCTCTGTGCTGCATTAGTGGCCCCAGTGTCAGGTTCATTAACCCCTGTATGCTGCATTAGTGGCCTCAGTGACAGGGTTCATTAACCCCTCTGTGCTGCATTAGTGGCCCCAGTGTCAGGTTCATTAACCCCTGTATGCTGCATTAGTAGCCCCAGTGACAGGGTTCATTAACCCCTCTGTGCTGCATTAGTGGCCCCAGTGTCAGGTTCATTAACCCCTGTATGCTGCATTAGTGGCCTCAGTGTCAGGGTTCATTAACCCCTCTGTGCTGCATTAGTGGCCCCAGTGACAGGGTTCATTAACCCCTCTGTGCTGCATTAGTGGCCCCAGTGTCAGGTTCATTAACCCCTGTATGCTGCATTAGTGGCTCCAGTGTCAGGGTTCATTAACCCCTGTGGCCCCAGTGTCAGGGTTCATTAACCCCTCTGTGCTGCATTAGTGGCCCCAGTGTCAGGGTTCATTAACCCCTGTATGCTGCATTAGTGGCCCCAGTGTCAGGGTTCATTAACCCCTGTATGCTGCATTAGTGGCCCCAATGTCAGGGTTCATTAACCCCTCTGTGCTGCATTAGTGGCCCCAGTGTCAGGGTTCATTAACCCCTGTATGCTGCATTAGTGGCCCCAGTGTCAGGGTTCATTAACCCCTGTATGCTGCATTAGTGACCCCAGTGTCAGGGTTCATTAACCCCTGCATGCTGCATTAGTGGCCCCAGTGTCAGGGTTCATTAACCCCTCTGTGCTGTATTAGTGGCCCAGTGTCAGGTTCATTAACCCCTGTATGCTGCATTAGTGGCCCAAGTGTCAGGGTTCATTAACCCCTGTATGCTGCATTAGTGACCCCAGTGTCAGGTTCATTAACCCCCTGTATGCTGCATTAGTGACCCCAGTGTCAGGTTCATTAACCCCTGTATGCTGCATTAGTGACCCCAGTGTCAGGTTCATTAACCCCCTGTATGCTGCAGTGTCCGTGCCATTTTTGTGCTCCCGTAGGCAAACTAAAATTGAGCGCCCCCCCCCCCCCCCCCCAAATGTGTCCCCCCCTCAGGCGCAGTATATTGTTATTGTCTCCGGGTCTGATGGGGAAGACAGAGATATTCACAGTGATCAGCTGCAGGTTCCTTATCAGACCCATGAGACATGAGGGCAGAGGATGTGACAGCACTGGTTGGCACGAATATGCGGCACTGGTTGGCACTGATAAGGAGGCAGTGATGAAGCTACACTGATATGCGGCACTGGTTGGCACTGATAAGAAGGCAGTGATGAAGCTACACTGATATGCGGCACTGGTTGGCACTGATAAGAAGGCAGTGATGAAGCTACACTGATATGCGGCACTGGTTAGCACTAATACACAGCACTGATGGGCACTGTTGGGGCTGCACTGATCATCAGGACATGGACGATCAGTGTCCTGGTTATCAGTGTAGATGTCCCCTTTTACACTAGCCGTTTACTGGCTCTCTCCTCTTTTCAGGCTGTGACAGCATGAGGAAAGGAATGTTGATAACTGGCAAGTTTACATTGTGATCAGCGATGATTGAACTCAGCTGATCACATAGTAAAGAGCTTCTGTGATTGGCTTTTAACCCCAATTTTTGATCAGCTGTTCTGAAGAGCACTGGGTGTACGCCGCACCTGGATGACCACATTGTAGCCGTCATTTGGTTTTAGTGCGGTCCCCTGGGGGGTGGAACCACTCCAGGTAAATTCCGTGTTTTCCTCACAGCAGATACTCCCCTCCATGCTGCATATTACTGATAGCATTGTAAATTAAATAACCTCCACACCCCCCCCCCAAACAGTTAACCACTTGCCGACCGCTGCACACCGATGTACGTCCCTTTTTTGAGGACGGATATCGTTGTTATGGCAACAGCTAGCTGCCATAACCCCGGTATCCCCTTTTTGTCCCGCGGTCAGCTACAAGTTAAAAATGGTCTCTGCGGCAAATTCGCCACGAGATCACTTTTATCGGTGGCGGGAGAGGGGCCCCCCCTCCCGCCGCAATCTGGTGCCCTCTGCCGGTTACCGAATTTGTGGGCAGCGGCGGAGGCAATCGCGTCCGTTCCCTAGCTGTGCATGGAGATGAGTGAGGGGAAGATGGCCACCACCCGTCTCCATGACACTGCAGGGCGGAAGCGACGTCAAAACGTCACTTCCGCCTATACCTCTTAAAGCCACATTTTTACAATGTCATTTTTTTCAAATTATGTTTTTTTTTTTATTGCATTTAAGTCCAAATATGAGATCTGAGGACTTTTTGACCCCAGATCTCATATTTTAGAGGACCTGTCATGCTTTTTTGTATTACAAAGGATGTTTAGATTTCTTGTAATAGGGCGTACACACGGTCGGACTTTGTTCGGACATTCCGACAACAAAATCCTAGGATTTTTTCTGACGGATGTTGGCTCAAACTTGTTTTGTCTACACACGGTCACACAAAGTTGTCGGAAAATCTGATCGTTCTAAACGCGGTGACGTAAAACACGTACGTCGGGACTATAAACGGGGCAGTGGCCAATAGCTTTCATCTCTTTATTTATTCTGAGCATGCGTGGCACTTTGTCCATCGGATTTGTGTACACACGATCGGAATTTCCGACAACGGATTTTGTTGTCGGAAAATTTTATCTCCTGCTCTCCAACTTTGTGTGTCGGAAAATCCGATGGAAAATGTCCGATGGAGCCCACACACGGTCGGAATTTCCGACAACACGCTCCGATCGGACATTTTCCATCAGAAAATCCGACCGTGTGTACGGGGCATAATAGGAAAAAAGTGACCCAAATATATATTTTTTTAAAAACAGTGTAAAAATAAATAAAATAAAATAAATAAGAAAAAAAAAATTCTTTTAAAAAAAGCCCCGTCCCGACGAGCTCGCACACAGAAGCGAACGCATACATGAGTAGCGCCCGCATATGAAAACGGTGGTCAAACCACACATGTGAGGTATCGCCGTGATCGTTAGAGTGAGAGTAATAATTCTAGCCCTAGACCTCCTCTGTAATGCAAAACATGCAACCTGTAGAATTTTTTAAACGTTGCCTATGGAGATTTTTGAGGGTAAAAGTTTTACGCCATTCCACGAGCGGTAAAATTTTGAAGCGTGACATGTTGGGTATAAATTTACTCAGCGTAACAGTATCTTTCACAATATAAAAAAAAATTGGGCTAACTTTACTGTTGTCTTATTTTTTGATTCAAAAAAGTGATTTTTTTTCCAAAAAAAGTGCGTTTGTAAGACCGCTGTGCAAATACGGTGTGAAAAAAAGTATTGCAATGACCGCCATTTTATTCTCTAGGGTGTTAGAAAAAAACAATATATAATGTTTGGGGGTTCTAAGTAATTTTCTAGCAAAAAAAACTGTTTTAAACATGTAAACTCCTACATTCCAAAATGAGGCTGGTCTTTAAGTGGTTAAAATGGTTATAAAGCTGGCCATACACTATACAATTGTCTTATTCAATTTTCATTAGATTTATCTTTAACTATGTAGTGCAAGGGCCTGCCTGACTGCATACAAACTGAAAGTGATTAGATTTGACCTCCTAAAATATATAGTAAATCTAAAGGAAAGTTGTACAAGAAAATTGTATAATGTATGGCCAGCCTAAAAGCTGTAGGTGTTTTACTTTCATGTATTTTATGCATGAAAATAAAAACCATTTTGTGTGCTACCCCTTGATACTTACCTGAGTCCTTTCCCAGTACTGTGCACAGGAGCCTCAACTCTCTGGGGTCTCTCTCTCCTTCTACACTCCGCACTCCTCTCATGTAATACTACCCGCCATCATACCCTCCACTTTTCTTTTCCTACTCAGGTTTACTGCCATTGTAGAATGTCATCATAATAGCATCATGGACAAAGTAATGCATTAGGGCCCCTACTAGGGAGTTGGTGACCTGTGGCATACACAGAGCACCACAGAAAACAGTGAGTGTGGCTAAATTATGCTTCATATTGGGCATGGCTTTTAGTTTGAGTAGAAATTTTAGATCAAATTTTTTTACAGCTTTTTTTATTAAAATTTTCAAAATGTTTTATGTTTTTTGGTGAGATATCAGGGCTCTAAACAGAGCCCTGATATCTCACTTTTGAAACCAAGAAAGGGACTGAGAACCCAGTCCTTCTCTGTAGCCTCAGCTGTACTGCAGTTTAATGCACAGGAGACAGAGGCTCCTGTTAATTCATAAACAAAAGCATAGTAAACACAGTTTACTATGCTTCAGTTATGAATGAACACAGTGAGTGATCAGTACCGATGACTCACTATGTTCATTTAGAAAAGGAAGGGGTTTGTAAATTACATTTACCAGCCCCTTTTCCCGACCTACATCCTAAAGATCCCCTATAGCAGTCAGCGGGAGAGAAGCCAGCAGAGCTGTGGGGGAGGGGCACACAGTTATTTTTTTACCGCTTTTATTGTTTTTCCCATTATGGACGTGAGTGGGGCCTCATCTCTAAGTTTTGCCTAAGGCCTCACAAAGCCTAGAACCGCCTCTGGGGACAGCCAGTACAGATATCGGGGGCCCAAGTGTCTCCGGGGCCCCATGAGACTCTTCTGTCACCTCCATCCTGGCAAGTTTGTGCTGAGTAAAGTCCGGAGCCCAGTGCAAGTTCCGACACTGAGCTCCGGAAACCGGCTGGCCTGAAGGGGGCGCACTAGTGGGGTCACCCCGGACACCTTCCCCCGTTCCCCTCATCTCTTGTAGGATGCCTGGACCCCCACACTCAGCAATCGCCCCTCCATCCCTCCTCCCGGCTGACAGGATGTACACAGAGGAACCCTCCCCCCCTCCGATCTTCTCATCTACACACCCAGGAGGAGGAGGGGACAATGATCGGAGGTCTGTCACTGTGTATAGTTTATGGATGGATACATTATGGGAGGAGTCAGACGTGTATGGACTGTGGAGAAGAGACTATAGAATAAAACCTGAGCCACCAACTTGAAGCCGTCTAACTGAGCCATGCACGGTGCACCTGAGAGGAGGTCAGTGACAGCGCCGCCAGGGTAGTCTCGGGGGGGGGGGGGGGTCACTGATGTAAGGGGGTAGTGAATACAAAAATGTAAAGGGGCACTGATATAAAAGGTTTCCCCTTATATCAGTAACCCCCCCCCCCACCTTAGTGTATTCACTCTGCGGAAGGTGGTCTCTGGTCACCAGAGTCCCCCCCCACATTAGAATTTCCGGTATTCAGAGTCTGCAGGATTCCCCCTTAAAATGCAAGGGAACTCAGATGTAAAGGAAAAGGCTGCAGAGCATGATCTAAGGAAGTACTCTGATGTAAGGGGTGCTCTGGTCACCAGAGACCACCTTATATCAGAGTTCACTGCATTTACATCAGTGTTCCCCTTTACATCAGGGTTCGCAGAGTTTCCCCTTGCACTGTAAGATTAAAAGGCATGGAGGCCCAGAGACATGTCCAGGGAACACAGAAGATACATGGTTTAGATTAGAAGGAATGGAGGCCCAGAGACATGTACAGGGTACACAGAGGAAGCCTCCGTCCCTTCTAATCTAACTCATGTGTCCTCTGTATACCCTGGACATGTCTCTAGGTCTCTATCCCTTCTAATCTAACCCATGTATCTTCTGTGTTCCCTGGACATGTCTCTAGGCCTCCATCCCTTTTAATCTTACAGTGCAAGGGGTAACTTTGTGAACCCTGATATAAAGGGGAGCACTGATGTAGAGGGCAATGCTGCAGACTCTGATGTAAGTAGGAACTCTGATGTAAATGGGAATGCAGTGGACTCTGATATAAGGGCACCCCTTACATCAGAATTCCTCTGCAGCATTTTCCTTTACATACGAGTTCCCTTGCACTGCAAGGTGGAATCCTGCAGACTCTGATGTAAAGGGAAAGGCCAGGAACTCTGATGTGGGGGTGGGGGGAGACTCTGGTGACCAGAGACCACTTTCCACAGAGTGAATATACTAAGGTAAGGGGGGGGGGGGTTACTGATATGAGAGGAAACGTTTATATCAGTGCCCCCTTACATTTTTGTATTCAATACCCCCTTACATCAGTGACCCCCCCACCACCTCAGACTACCCTGGCGGCGCTGTCACTGACCTCCTCTCAGGTGCACCATGCAGGGCTTAGTTAGACGACTCTGGTTTTATTCTATAGTCTCTTCTCCACAGTCCATACACGTCTGACTCCTCCCATAATCCCCATCCCAGCAGCGCTCTTAATCTTGATTCTTCTCCAGATTTCCCCTCAGAGAATGCAGACAGGAGGTGGCTTTCAGGCTGCAGACATGGTACAGGAGGCAGTCAGAACATGTGCACAGGATACAGGAGGTGGTCAGAGTATGCAGACATGTAGGGGGAACACAGAGGGGGTCAGTCGTGTAGTGGGAGCACGTCCATGTATCCATGTAGGGGAGCACACAGTGGGGTAAAGTCCTGATAAGAGCTGTCACAGGAGGGCCCTCACACAGGACACATGTCAGGCAGGGCGGTGAGGTTGGTACACACAGGGTGATCAGGTTCCTGTTCTTAGTGGAGGTGGGGTCCCCAGCGGAGATGGAGTTCCTGCCCCCAGGTGGGATAAGGGGGTCCCAGTCCCGAGGCAAGAAGAGGGTCCCTTTCCCCAGGGGAGAAGAGGGGTCCCTGTCCCCAGGGGAGAAGAGGGGTCCCTGTCCCCAGGGGAGAAGAGGGGTCCCTGTCCCCAGGGGAGAAGGGGGGTCCCTGTCCCCAGGGGAGAAGGGGGGTCCCTGTCCCCAGGGGAGATGGAGTGGGGTATGGGGGATATGCCACTTGGTGACTTGATCACTCACCATGACCAAGTCTGTAGGGCCCTCATTCATGGTCACCTGGGCTCCCTCCAGCAGCAGCACAGATGAGGTGATCAGCATATCCCCAGGGAGCAGAGCTACGGCTTGACATGCTCTATCTAAAGCACACTTGTCAAAAAAACAAAGAGTAAACAGAGATAAACTATATGGCATTTTAATAGATTGCAAGCTCTTGGGAACGGGGATCTCTGATGGGCTTTCTTAAACTGCAGTGTAGGTCACTTACACATACATAGCTATTCACGGCCCCACCTCCTCTTGAAGCACAGACCTTGGCCCTCCCACTGGCACCGCTGTGTCAATCCAAGCTCCCTTGACAAATAAACTGCTTATGCATGGGGCTCGTCCCTTTCTCTAGAGCAGCCTAGGGGCGTGTTACGGGCGGGGCTGGATGCGGTGCTGACGTTATTAAGCCAGCGGAGTTCTCCCTTACCTCAGTGTTCCAAGCCGAGTTCTCCCTTACATCCAGTGTTCCAAGCCGAGTTCTCCCTTACATTCAGTGTTCCAAGCCGAGTTCTCCCTTACATTCAGTGTTCCAAGCCGCGTTCTCCCTTACATCCAGTGTTCGCTGCGGAGTTCTCTCTTACAGCCAGTGTTGAGATGCACAGAGAGTGAGGCAGAATCCTAAATTTAAATTCTCTCTTCGCGCGCTCCCTGTGGCTTGCCTCTTGTCGAAAAATGCATCCGACGAATTGCGCATGCCCAGTCGATACGTCACACCACAGAGAGCGAGGCAGAATCTTACATTTAGATTCTCTCCCTTTGCGCGCTCCCCGTGGCTTGTCTCCCATTGGAAAAATGAATCCGACGAACTGTGCATGCCCAGTTGAAACGTCACGCCAGCTGATCGGGAAATCAGCTGACGTACTGCGCATGCGCAGGATGCATTTTTCGACGAGAGGCATTATTCGACAGAACACCGAGAACCGGCAATACATTACAGCCGCAAGCAATTTTTTAAAAAAAATTGTGGATAGATACGGTATCTATAATGTATTTTGTATTTTTATTTTTTTTTGCTTTTTTTTTATTTAGTTTTGTACATTTTTTTATTTATTTAATATTTTTTGATTGAAATGTAATTATAATAACATCAAAATACAAAGACAGACAATCTTAAAATATGTTAATAAGTTTATTACAATTTTACATAAAGACTACTTACAATTCAAAAATGAACATATTAAAAAATAAATAAATAAAATCCAAAAGAAAAATTAAATTGAAAATAAAAAGCATAAACAGTAAAAAATATAATTGAAAAATGATACAATTAAAAATATTTTTACAAAGAGAGAGCGAAGAGAGAGGAGCGAGCAAGAGCTAATGAAAGAAGAGTGAGGGAGAGAGCGAGGGAAGAGCGACCAAGAGAGAGTGAGCGAGAGGGGGGAGGAAGAGCGAGCAAGAGCCAGCGAGAGGGAGAGCGAGAGAGAGAAGAGCTAACGAGAGAAGAGCGAGCAAGGAAGAGCCAGCGAGGAAAGAGTGAGCGAAGAGCGACCAAGAAAGCAATATAAAGAGAGAGAGATAGGGGGGAGAACGAGGGAAGAGAGAGAGCGCGCGAGGGAAGAGAGAGAGAGCGCGTGAGGGAAGAGAGAGCACAAGAGAGAGAGCGGGGGAGAGAGAGAGAGAGCACGAGGGGGAGGAGAGAGAGAGAGCGCGCGCGAGGGGGAGGAGAGAGAGCGCGCGCAAGGGGGAGGAGAGAGAGCGCGCGTGCGAGGGAAGAAAGAGAGCGCGAAGTAAGAGAGTGCGCGAGAGCAAGAGTGAAGAGCTAACAAGAGAAGAGCGAGCGAGAGAAAGGGAGAGAGAGAGAAGAGCGAGCAAAGAGAGGAAGAGCGACAGAGAGAGTAAGAGAGAAGAGCAAGCGAGAGAGGAAGAGCTAATGAGAGAAGAGCGAGCAAGGAAGAGTGAGAGAGGAATAGATAACGAGGGAAGAGAGAAAGAGTGAGCGAGCGAAGAGCGAGAGAGAGAGAGAAAGAGAGAGAGTGCGCGCGAGTGTGTGGGAAGTTGTTCCCAAATTCCCACACACATCTTTGCAGTGGCTCCAGCGACTGCCACTACTCCTGCCGGTAAGGCTCTCTCTAATGGAGGTCTGCAGGGTGGGGGCCGCACTGATACAAGGGGAATCTGAGCTAATGGTAGGGTCTTTAAGGGGGGTAATGTAAAGGGATTCTAATCTAATGGGGGTCTTTAAGGGGGGGTGGCTGATTAAGTTCAGTACATAACATCTGAATAATGCAATGTGACCTGTTAATATAAGTGCACATAGCTCCCTCTGCCATAGAGCAGCACAGACATGCAATATAGACAGTCTGGGACAGAGAGTAAAATGATCAGATACTGTAAGTCCTTGTAAAAAAATAAAACGTAGTTTTAGCTAGGGTTGCCACCTATCCGGGATTCACCCGGAAAGTACGGGTTTTGAAACATGTGTCCAGGTCTCTGCCCACCTGAGACCCGGGCACATTATTTAGACCCGCCGGTGGCTCCCTGTGTGGCGTGCCTTGCCTAAGCTGTGCCACCATGGCTGTGTCCCGAGTTCGGGTCCGCAATGGTATCTGCTCCTGCTGCCTCCCTATCTACCCCCTGCACTATTAGTGTCAGCGGTACGCGCCGCACCTTCGTCCGCTCAGTGTACTGCAGACGGGACGCAGAGGCGGAGCCTCCATGTTGCTGGGTGCTCTCCTCTGGCTGGCTGAAGAAGGGACACGGAGGTGAGGTTGAAGGAAGAGCCCCTGTGTTCCCTGCTGCTCTTTTGAAAAGTGTGCGGAGATCGCGGTGTCAGACTAGCTTGTAAAGTAAGTTTTTGTGATCTTATATATATGTCAGGATTTCAAAGGGTTCTTCTCACCCCCCCATACATACAGTCCTCACCGCTTCCTCCCCCCTATACACCACCCATATACCATCCATATATACAGTCCTCCCCTCCCCCAATACCATCCATATATACATTATACCATCCATATATAGTTTCCCCCCATATACCATCCATATATACAGTCCTCCCCTCCCCCCATATACCATCTATATATACAGTTCCCCCATATACACACAGACCTCAAATTTTCCACTCGCCCAGTGGAAAATGAGGTCTGGTGCACATTACACACACCTGCACTATATACACTATATTGCACATTACACACACCTGCGCATGCTGCATTACTACTCCCCTAGGGCACACAGAGGTGTCCCAGGTATTTTACAGTCTCATAGTGTATGCTACAAAAAAATGCCAAGCCCCACTAAAGTGTTCGGATTTGGCTCAAAGAAAGGGTGGCAACCCTAAATGTATCCCATACTCATTCACAAAGGGGGGAGGCCGGGATCTGGGGGCCCCCTCGTTAAAGGGGGCTTCAAGATTCCGATAAGCCCCCCACCCGCAGACCCCGACAACCATCGGGCAAGGGTTGTTGGGAAGAGGCCCTTGTCCCCATCAACATGGGGGCAAGGTGCTTTGGGTTGGGGGGCGCAGAGCCCCCCTGCCCCAAAGCACCCATCACTCATGTTGAGGGCATGCGGCCTGGTATGGTTCAGGAGGCTCGCTCATCCCCTCCCTTTCCTGGCCTGCCGGGCTGCATGCTCGGATAAGGGTCTGGTATGGATTTTGGGGGGGACCCCCACACCATTTTTAAAAAAAAATGTGTGTGGGGGATCCCCTCCGAATCCATACTAGACCCTATGGGCTTTTGGGCTGTGGGCTTCCTTCTTCCCTAGCTGCCCAATCATGCTTCTTTTGTGTAAGTTGGTAAAGAAGTGACACTAAACTCCGGCCCATTTATTATTTTTTATGATTCAACTTCCCGAAAAGGGCTTTGGGCTATGGGCTTTGAACTTTAGGCTATGAACTATGTGCTTTGGCCTATGGGCTTTAGACTTTATGCTATGAGCTTTGGGCTCTGGGCTATAAGCTATGGGCTATGAGCTCTGGGCTTTGCAGTGTACATGACTGCAACTAACGTGCACTGCTCGTTCCAAACAGATGTAAGGGGAAAAAGGAGGGGTGTATAGGTACCATTAACTAATGGATGTTTATGAATTTTTACTGAAAAATAAGGATATTGTTTAGTGTAAAAATAAATCCGGCCTCCTCCACCCATTATAGCTGGCCAATTACTCTAATTTTTTCTTAGATGTTAATTAAGTGACACTAAACTCTGTTTTTGTTTTTTTTTTATGTGTTTTGCTGTTTATATTTTGAGTTTGTTTCTACATTTTGTAGTCTGGTCTGAAGTGTTCACCTGAGAGGTGGTAGTTCAATCAGGATGAAGCGACTCCTTTTCAGTGGTAAATGTCTGGAGTGTTCACCTGAGAGGTAGTAGTTCAATCAGGATTAAGCTTCCAGATTCCGATAAACCCCCCCGCCCGCAGACCCTGACAACCTGCGGGCAAGGGTTGTCGGGAAGAGGCCCTTGTCCCCATCAACATGGGGCAAGGTGCTTTGATGTGAGGGGAGCAGAGCCCCCCCTGCCACAAAGCACCCATCCCCCATGTTGAGGGCCGCAGCTATTGGACTTGATGGACTTGTGTCTTTTTTCAACCTCGACAACTATGTAACTATTAAACGCTCAGCCTGATGCCTTTAGTAAATGTGCCAAGGAAAAACCTGTCACCAACCTCTTAGATGCCCCTTTTTGCTCTTATGTGCCTCCGACATTTGCAGCCAGCAAAAATGGAGCTTTAAAACATACTCCCGCGCTAAGCGTTGCTGCACACCAATACCACGCTAAGCCCCTCCCCTTCCGCACATCACGCCCCCTCTCTCTTTTCAAAAGAGAGTTTTTCCCGCGTGAGTGCGGGCCTCCGATCCATCGGGATCGGCGTGTGTGGGGCGGATGGCGAGGAGACCTGGTGACCAGCCACCGTGCAGGGCCAGTAAAAAAACGGATCGGCATCACCGATCGTTTTGGCTTCCCATTTCCAGGGAGAGGGGGAGATCTCTGTCCATGTTGGGGGTGTTTGGTGGAAGAAAATAAATCCCCCCACCAGAGGTCTGAGCTGCTAGCAGGAGGAAGAGCCTGCTTATTCTGACACAGCGTGATGTGGAAGCATGCAAGGTACGTGCTCTATTCAGCCCTCAGTGGTGACTCTTAGGCATGACAATATTTCCTTTTTTTTTAAAGGAGACATTTCATAAGAAAATTAAAAAATGTGATATATTGCTCAAACATGCCATGGGCATATGTGGAATTACACCCCAAAATACATTCTGCTGCTTCTCCTGAGTATGGGGATACCACATGTGTGGGACTTTTTGGGAGCCTATCCGCGTACGGGGCCCCGAAACCAAGCACCGCCTTCAGGATTTCTAAGGGCGTAAATTTTTGATTTCACTCCTCACTACCTATCACAGTTTTGAAGGCCATAAAATGCAAAGATGGCACAACCCCCCCCCCCCCCCAAATGACCCCATTTTGGAAAGTAGACACCCCAAGCTATTTGCTGAGAGGCATGTTGAGTCCATGGAATATTTTATATTTTGACACAAGTTGCGGGAAAATTACAAACTTTTTTTTTTTTTGCACAAAGTTGTCACTGCATGATATATTGCTCAATCATGCCATGGACATATGTGGAATTACACCCCAAAATACATTCTGCTGCTTCTCCTGAGTACGGGGATACCACATGTGTGGGACTTTTTGGGAGCCTAGCCGCATACGGGGCCCCGAAACCAAGCACCGACTTCAGGATTTCTAAGGGCGTAAATTTTTGATTTCACTCCTCACTACCTATTACAGTTTTGAAGGCCATAAAATGCAAAGATGGCACAACCCCCCCCCCCCCCCATGACCCCATTTTGGAAAGTAGACACCCCAAGCTATTTGCTGAGAGGCATGTTGAGCCCATGGAATATTTTATATTTTGACACAAGTTGCGGGAAAATTACAAACTTTTTTTTTTTTTTTTGCACAAAGTTGTCACTGAATGATATATTGCTCAATCATGCCATGGACATATGTGGAATTACACCCCAAAATACATTCTGCTGCTTCTCCTGAGTACGGGGATACCACATGTGTGGGACTTTTTGGGAGCCTAGCCGCATACGGGGCCCCGAAACCAAGCACCGACTTCAGGAATTCTAAGGGCGTAAATTTTTGATTTCACTCCTCACTACCTATTACAGTTTTGAAGGCCATAAAATGCCAAGATGGCAGAAACCCCCCCCAAATGACCCCATTTTGGAAAGTAGACACCCCAAGCTATTTGCTGAGTGGCATGTTGAGTCCATGGAATATTTTATATTTTGCCACAAGTTGCAGGAAAATGACAAACTTTTTCTTTTTTGCACAAAGTTGTCACTAAATGATATATTGCTCAAACATGCCATGGACATATGTGGAATTACACCCCAAAATACATTCTGCTGCTTCTCCTGAGTACGGGGATACCACATGTGTGGGACTTTTTGGGAGCCTAGCCGCGTGCGGGGCCCCGAAACCAAGTACCGCCTTCAGGATTTCTAAGGGCGTAAATTTTTGATTTCACTCCTCACTACCTATCACAGTTTTGAAGGCCATTAAATGCCCAGATGGCACAACCCCCCCCAAATTACTCCATTTTGGAAAGTAGACACCCCAAGCTATTTGCTGAGAGGCATGGTGAGTATTTTGCAGCTCTCATTTGTTTTTGAAAATGAAGAAAGACAAGAAAAAAATTTTTTTTTCTTTTTTCAATTTTTAAAACTTTGTGACAAAAAGTGAGGTCTGCAAAATACTCATTGTACCTCTCAGCAAATAGCTTGGGGTGTCTACTTTCCAAAATAGGGTCATTTGGGGGGGTTTTGTCCCACCGTGGCATTCCATGGCCTACGAAACTGTGATAGGCAGTGAAGAGTGAAATCAAAAATTTACGCCCTTAGAAAGCCTGAAGGCGGTGCTTGGTTTTCAGGGTCCCGTACGCGGCTAGGCTCCCTTAAAGTCTCACACATGTGGTATCCCAGTACTCAGGAGAAGCAAAAGAATTTATTTTGGGGTGTTATTTCACATATTCCCATGGCATGTTTGAGCAATATATCATTTAGTGACAACTTTGTGCAAAAAAAAAAAAAATTGTCTTTTTCCCGCAACTTGTGTCACAATATAAAATATTCCATGGACTCGACATGTCTCTCAGCAAATAGCTTGGGGTGTCTACTTTCCAAAATGGGGTCATTTGGGGGGGTTTGAACATGTGTGACATGTTGTGCATTTTATGCACAACATGTCACACATCACCCACTCTTCTAACCACTTGAAGACAAAGCCCTTTCTGACACTTTTTGTTTACATGAAAACATTTTTTTTTTGCAAGAAAATTACTTTGAACCCCCAAACATTATATATTTTTTTAAAGCAAATGCCCTACAGATTAAAATGGTGGGTGTTTCATTTTTTTTTCACACAGTATTTGCGCAGCGATTTTTCAAACGCATTGTTTTGGGAAAAAACAAACTTTAAAATTTTAATGCACTAAAACACACTATATTGCCCAAATGTTTGATGAAATAAAGAAGATGATCTTAGGCCGAGTACATGGATACCAAACATGACATACTTTAAAATTGCGCACAAACGTGCAGTGGCGACAAGCTAAATACATTTTTAAAAGCCTTTACAGGTTACCACTTTAGATTTACAGAGGAGGTCTACTGCTAAAATTACTGTCCTCGATTTGACCTTCGCGGTGATACCTCACATGCATGGTGCAATTGTTGTTTACATTTGACGCCAGACCGACGCTTGCGTTTGCCTTTGCGCGAGAGCAGGGGGGGAAGGGGTGCTTTTTTTTTTTTTTTTTCCTTTTCTTTGTTATTTTTTTTGCTTTTTTATCTTATTTTTAAACTGTTCCTTTAATTTTTTTTTAATCATTTTTATTGTTATCTCAGGGAATGTCAATATCCCCTATGATAGCAATAGGTAGTGACAGGTACTCTTTTTTGA
The DNA here is from genome assembly GCF_042186555.1 of Aquarana catesbeiana. Taxonomy (NCBI): domain Eukaryota; kingdom Metazoa; phylum Chordata; class Amphibia; order Anura; family Ranidae; genus Aquarana; species Aquarana catesbeiana. The sequence goes on from NC_133327.1 coordinate 195,549,762, forward strand.
AAAAATTGGGGTCTATTAGACCCTAGATCTCTCCTCTGCCCTCAAAGCATCTGACCACACCAAGATCAGGGTGATAAAATGCTTTCCCAATTTCCCAATGGCGCTGTTTACATCCGGCGAAATCTAAGTCATGAAATGCTTGTAGCTTCCGGTTTCTTAGGCCATAGAGATGTTTGGAGCCACTCTGGTCTCTGATCAGCTCTATGGTCAGCTGGCTGAATCACCGGCTGCATTCTCAGGTTCCCTGTTGGGACAGGAGAGCCAGAGAAAAACATGGAAGACGGTGGGGGGGCATTCCCTCCCACTGCTTGTAAAAGCAGTCTAGAGGCCAATTAGCCACTAGGATTGCTTTTACATGAAAGCCGACCGTTGGCTGAAAAGAATGATACCAAGATGATACCTAAACCTGCAGGCATCATTCTGGTATAACCACTCAAAGTCCAGCAACATACCAGTACGTTGCTGGTCCTTGTTGGGCATATATTGTAAACTTTTTTTTCATGCAGCCTGTGGGCTGAACGAAAAAAATAGATTGATCGGTGGGTATGCCCACCATTAGAATACCTCCCTTCATCCACCCACTTCTAATGATGGGCATACATGCACCGTATATATATGCCGAAGCATGGGGGCATCCTTCCGCAAAAGTTAGGAGCAAATCGCTCCTCCGCCCTCTGCTGCCCCCATGCTTCAGCATATATGCTGAAGTATGTAACTGTGGTGGTGAAATCACCTCCGACAGCGCTGGAGTCACGGCTTTATGTATCGTGGGAGCAAACGCTGTTGCTGTCACGATAAATAAATCCGCGCTGCAAATGAATGGCGTACCTGCTAAGCAAATGATGGTTAACAATAAAACAAAGTAACATTACAGTATAACAGTAAGACTTACCATACCTGCAAAGCAAATACAAAAAAAACATAGTAAAAAATAAAACATTTAACGCAACCTGTGCCTAAAATATATATATGCCAAAGCATGGGTGCATCCTCCCGCAAAAGGTAGGAGCAAATCGCTCCTCCACCCACTGCTGCCCCCACGCTTCGGCATATATGCTGAAGTATGTAACTGTGGTGGTGAAATCACCTCCGACAGCGCTGGAGTCACGGCTTTATGTATCATGGGAGCAAACGCTGTTGCTGTCACGATAAATAAATCCGCGCTGCAACTGAATGGCGTACCTGCTAAGCAAATGATGGTTAACAATAAAACAAAGTAACATTACAGTATAACAGTAAGACTTACCATACCTGCAAAGCAAATACAAAAAAAACATAGTAAAAAATAAAACATTTAACGCAACCTGTGCCTAAAATATATATATGCCAAAGCATGGGTGCATCCTCCCGCAAAAGGTAGGAGCAAATCGCTCCTCCACCCACTGCTGCCCCCACGCTTCGGCATATATGCTGAAGTATGTAACTGTGGTGTTGAAATCACCGACAGCGCTGGAGTCACGGCTTTATGTATCGTGGGAGCAAACGCTGTTGCTGTCAAGATAAATAAATCCGCTCTGCAGCTGAATGGCGTACCTGAAAACAAAAAAAATGGTTAACAATAAAACACAGTAAACAGTAGAGTATAAAAAAATTGCATATCTGAAAAGCAAACATGGTAAAACATAATAACAATAAAACATTGCAGAATAGAATACAGTAAAAAAAGAGCAGAACAATAGAGAGAGAAGAGAGAGAGAGAACAATAAAACGACAACTATTTTTGTTTTGTTTTTTTGTTTTTTTTTTTTACTTTTATTGTAAATATAACTTTTGTAACTGGTACCAGGTTCAGGTCTCTCAAAATTCGATGGCATCTTGAGAGACCCTGTGTTAGTGTGCCTAGTCTGCGCAGTGCTGTACCCTACGCTAATACTCAACTAGTGAATGGTAGCGTTCAAAACATTCACCAATGCAAAGACCAGGATTGTCAGGACAGGAGGGACAATAACACCGGGTGTCACGCCTATATGCGCACTTGCTGCAGAGACACAACATCTTCTTTGGAGGGGCTCGTTGGATAGGGGTACTCGGGAGGACATATTGAAAATGCCTCTCATGCAGCCGGCTTACTGCATTTGGTTGGGGATGGTGAGGTGGAGCACCGTCTGGATACAGAAGGGCTCTGACGATCTCTTCCTGGAATTTAAGGAAGGATCCAGTCTGTCCTGAAGCTCTGTATAGCACATGAGCGTTCAGCAAAGCCAATTGAAATAAATAAACAGACACTTTTTTGTACCAGCATCTGACCTTACGGGCAACTAGGTACGGCGCCAACAACTGGTCGTTGTGGTCCACCCCTCCCTTGTTAAGGTTATATTCGTGGACACAGAGGGGTTTCTCCACAACACCAGTCGCTGTAGGAATTTAGACCGTCGTGTCTGCATGAAGGGAGGTAAGAAGGAAAACATTCTTATTATCCCTCCACTTCATAGCGAGCAAGTTATTACACTTAAAGCAGGCTCTCTCCCCCAGCTTAAGACGGGAATCTACAAGCCGCTGGGGAAAGCCCAGGCGATTAGGTAGCACGGTGCCACATGCCCCAATCTGTTGATCAAAAAGGTGACTAAAAAGTGGCACGCTCGTGTAATAATTGCCCATGTACAAGTGGTACCCCTTTCCGAATAAGGGTGACACCAAGTCCCACACAATCTTGCCAGCGCTTCCTATGTAGTCATAGCAGTTTGTCGGCTCTACGTGGCTTCCTTTTCCCTCATAAACCATAAAACTACATGTATAGCCTGTGGCCCTGTGACAGAGCTTATACATCTTGACCCCATATCTGGCACGCTTGCTGGGAAGGTACTGTTTGAATGACAAGCGGCCAGAAAACTTAATCAGGGACTCATCAACGCAGACAACTTGATGGGGAGTAAACCAATCTGCAAATGTTGGTTGAAGTGGTTTACGAGGGGCCGAATTTTGTTGAGCCGATTGTATTCAGGGTCTCCACGAGGACGACAGAGTTCATTGTTGTTGAAGTGCATAAACCGCAAAATCTGCAATATCGTGCCCTGGTCATGGAGGCAGAGAACAAGGGCATATGGTGAATTGGGTCAGTGGACCAATATGACTCACTCTTTTTAGTTATGCCCATGTTGAGGGAAAGGTCCAGAAAGATCTTAAATTCGGAAACCATAATTAGTTTCCAATCTCTGGCAAGGGAGGACTGGGGAATAGTGTTGATGTGTTGACCAGCGTACAAATTGCTTTGGTCCACAATAGATCTATAGAATAAAAATCAAGTGCCGTAAAATCAACTGTTTCCACCTGAATGGCGGGTTGGCCACTGAATGGGGGAAGTACGGGTGCTGCAGAAGTGGTGGGTTCCCAATTAGGATTGGCAAATGCAGCAGGAAGGGCACTATGGGCACAACGGGCCTGTGTTCGTCTTCTTGGTGGCAGCGGGACACTACTTGTGCCTGCCACCTCACCAGCTTGAACTGCACTTATGGGACTCGCCACGTCACCAAGTGTTACTGCAGTGCTGGATGTAGGACCAGGGTGTACTAGGCCGCTGGTGCTTGCCAGTTCACCAGAAGGAATAGCGGCGCTAGTACTGCTCTGCTCCATACGAGGGACCTGCAATTCTTGCACCTCAACAACAGCAGAAGAAGATCGGGGTCTGGTACGCCTGACCTTAGCAGGGACCACAACTCCGTTGTCAGAGCTATCTGTCATGGAGCCGCTGTCCTCTACAGGATCGTATTCTGAGCCTGAATCTGACAGATGAGTGACTTCCTCTTCACTATCTGTCATGCTCAGAAACGTGTAGGCCTCTTCACTAGTGTACCTTCGATTTGCCATTTTGGGCTCTAAATTTAGTGGTACACTAGTGAGACTCACAGGCAAAAAAGCTCCTGACTGTTAGCGACTGTATCAAAACGCTACCAACAAAAACTGTTAGCGATCACAGGGATCAGGCCTGACTCTGCGAACGCTGCAGTTATGTGTGTTTAGTGTTTTGTAAGTGACAGTGATCGATCGATACTGCACTTGGGTGGGCTGGACCGAGAGGCAAAACGCAGGTGCTAGCAGGTATCTGGGCTGATCCCGCTAACACTGCGTTTTTGGGAACCCTAAACTGCTGGGGACGCTAGTATAGATCTGATCAGATCAGATGGTGATCTGTTCAGATACTATACCACTAAGGGAGGTGTATGCTGCGTGCGTGGGTGTTATCGGTACTGGCGCTAACCTGACGCTGCCTGGGGCGACGCAGACCTTATCTGACTCTAAAACTTAACTTATATCACCGCCGGGCGATCAGGGGGTTAAACCTTTATTAGGTAATAAACGGCGGGTGCCCTGAAACTATAAAAAATAAACTAACTAACCAGCGTCAACAGTAACACTTATACGGTGATCACTGGTGAAAGGGTTAACTAGGGGGCAATCAGGGGGCTAAAACCTTTATTAGGTAGTATATGGGGGTCCCTGTCACTATAAAACACTGAAGGCGAACCTATATACATACCTCCCTAACTAGCGTCACCTGTGACACTAATACAGAGATCAGAAAAACGATCGCTTAGTGACACTGGCGACGTGGGGGTGATCAAGGGGTTAACCTTTATTAGGGGGGGTTAGGGGGATATCCTAGACCTAAAGGGGGCTACCACTAACTGCCCTACCACTTATAACTGTCACAAACTGACACCAATGCAATAATCAGAAAAAAAAATAGCTATTGGTGTCACTGTGACAGGGGGTACAGGGGGTGATCGGGGGTGAAATGTGTGCCTAGAGTGTTCTACTGTTAGTGTAGTGTTGGTGCAACTCACATTAATGTCTTCTCTCCTCGGCGCCGGAACGAAAAGACCGGCTCGAGGAGAGATGACATCACTTCCTCTGCCGCTGTTTACATTACAGCAGCAGAGGAAGATTGTCATTGGCTGGGAGCGATCGCGAGGGGGTGGCCATGAATGGATGGCCTCCCCCTCACCTTTGATCGCTCGGGGACATTTGCCGACTGCCTCGGGCACCGGAGCGGGGTCCTGTCGGACCCCCCACCCGTGGGAGGCAAGTAACGTACCCGTACATTACTTTGCCTGCCCGTGCCATTCTGCCGCAGTATATCTGCGTGAGGCGGTTGGCAAGTGGTTAAAGAAATTACACTAAACTCTGGTTTAAAAAATATATTAAATTTCAGTATGTTTTCATAAACCAAAAAATAGGATTTTTATAACAGCTTACCTGTAAAATCCTTTTCTTGGAGTACATCATAGGACACAGAGCCTTAAGTAATTACTTAATGGGTTATGAGCCACCTTCAGGTGTTTACACTGGTAAACCCAATCAAGGAAGTTCACTCCCTATATAACCCCTCCTCCTTCCAGGACACATCAGTTTTTGTAGCAAAGCAAGGTTCTTAAATGCCAAAAGAGGGGCGGGACCTCTGTGTCCTATGATGTACTCCAAAAAAAGGATTTTACAGGTAAGCTGTTAAAAAAATCCTATTTTTTTTATCGTACATCATAGGACACAGAGCCTTAAGTAATTACTTAACCACTTCAGCCCCGGAAGGATTTACCCCCTTCCTGACCAGAGCACTTTTTACAATTTGGCACTGCGTCGCTTTAACTGCGAATTGCGCGGTCATGCAATGCTGTACCCAAACGAAATTTGCGCCCTTTTCTTCCCACAAATAGAGCTTTCTTTTGATGGTATTTGATCACCTCTGCCATTTTTTTTTTTTGCGCTATAAACGGAAAAAGACTGAAAATTTTGAAAAAAAAATGATATTTTCTACTTTTTGTTATAAAAAAAATCCAATAAACTCAATTTTAGTCATACATTTAGGCCAAAATGTATTCGGCCACATGTCTTTGGTAAAAAAAATGTCAATAAGTGTATATTTATTGGTTTGCGCAAAAGTTATAGCGCCTACAAACTAGGGTACATTTTCTGGAATTTACACAGCCTTTAATTTATGACTGCCTATGTCATTTCTTGAGGTGCTAAAATGGCAGGGCAGTACAAAACCCCCACAAATGACCCCATTTTGGAAAGTAGACACCCCAAGGATATTGCTGAGAGGCATGTTGAGCCCATTGAATATTAATTTTTTTTGTCCCAAGTGATTGAATAATAACAAAAAAAAAAAATTACAAAATGTTGTTACTAAATGATATATTGCTCACACAGGCCATGGGCATATGTGGAATTGCACCCCAAAATACATTCTGCTGATTCTCCTGAGTACGGGGATACAACATGTGTGGGACTTTTTGGGAGCCTAGCCGCGCACGGGGCCCAGAAAACCAAGCACCGCCTTCAGGATTTCTAAGGACGTGAAGTTTTGATTTTACTCCTCACTACCTATCACAGTTTTGAAGGCCATAAAATGCCCAGATGGCACAAACCCCCCCAAATGGCCCCATTTTGGAAAGTAGACATCCCAAGATATTTGCTGAGAGGCATGCTGAGTCCATGGAATATTTTATATTTTGACACAAGTTGCGGGAAAGTGACAATTTTTTTTTTTTTGCACAAAGTTGTCACTAAATGATATATTGCTCAAACGTGCCGTGGGCATATGTGGAATTACACCCCAAAATACATTTAGCTGCTTCTCCTGAGTACGGGGATACCACATGTGTGGGACTTTTTGGGAGCCTAGCCGTGTACGGGGTCCTGAAAACCAAACACTGCCTTCAGGATTTCTAAGTGCGTAAATTTTTGATTCACTCCTCACTACCTATCACAGTTTTGAAGGCCATAAAATGCCAAAATAGCACAAAACCTCCCCAAATTACCCCATTTTGGAAAGTAGACACCCCAAGCTATTTGCTGAGAGGCATGGTGAGTATTTTGCAGCTCTCATTTGTTTTTGAAAATGAAGAAAGACAAGAAATTTTCAAAACTTTGTGACAAAAAGCGAGGTCTGCAAAATACTCACTATACCTCTCAGCAAATAGCTTGGGGTGTCTACTTTCCAAAATGGGGCCATTTGGGGGGGGGGTTTGTGCCACCTGGGCATTCCATGGCCTCAGAAACTGTGATAGGCAATGAAGAGTGAAATCAAAAATTTACGCCCTTAGAAAGCCTGAAGGCAGTACTTGGTTTTCGGGGTCCCGTACGTGGCTAGGCTCCCAAAAAGTCTCACATATGTGGTATCCCCATACTCAGGAGAAGCAACAGAATGTATTTTGGGGTGTAATTTCACATATTCCCATGGCATGTTTGAGCAATATATCATTTAGTGACAACTTTGTGCAAAAAAAAAAATAAATAAAATTTGTCTTTTTCCCGCAACTTGTGTCACAATATAAAATATGCCATAGACTCGACATGCCTCTCAGCAAATAGCTTGGGGTGTCTACTTTCCAAAATGGGGTCATTGGGGGGGGGTTTGAACTATCCTGGCATTTTATGCACAACATTTAGAAGCTTATGTCACACATCACCCACTCTTCTAACCACTTGAAGACAAAGCCCTTTCTGACACTTTTTGTTTACATGAAAAAATTATTTTTTTTGCAAGAAAATTACTTTGAACCCCCAAACATTATATTTTTTTTAAAGCAAATGCCCTACAGATTAAAATGGTGGGTGTTTAATTTTTTTTTTTCACACAGTATTTGCGCAGCGATTTTTCAAACGCATTTTTTGGGGAAAAAACACACTTTTTTCAATTTTAATGCACTAAAATACACTATATTGCCCAAATGTTTGATGAAATAAAAAAGATGATCTTAGGCCGAGTACATGGATACCAAACATGACATGCTTTAAAATTGCGCACAAACGTGCAGTGGCAACAAACTAAATACATTTTTAAAAGCCTTTAAAAGCCTTTACAGGTTACCACTTTAGATTTACAGAGGAGGTCTACTGCTAAAATTACTGCCCTCGATCTGACGTTCGCGGTGACACCTCACATGCATGGTGCAATTGCTGTTTACATTTGACGCCAGACCGACGCTTGCGTTCGCCTTTGCATGAGAGCAGGGGGGGACAGGGGTGCTTTTTTTTTTTTTTTCTTTATTATTTTTTTGCTTTTTTATCTTATTTTTAAACTGTTCCTTTCATTTTTTTTTTATTTTTTTTTTTAATCATTTTTATTGTTATCTCAGGGAATGTAAATATCCCCTATGATAGCAATAGGTAGAGACAGGTACTCTTTGTTGAAAAAACTGGGGTCTGTTAGACCCTAGATCTCTCCTCTGCCCTCAAAGCATCTGACCACACCAAGATCGGTGTGATAAAATGCTTTCCCAATTTCCCAATGGCGCTGTTTACATCCGGCAAAATCTAAGTCATGAAATGCTCGTAGCTTCCGGTTTCTTAGGCCATAGAGATGTTTGGAGCCACTCTGGTCTCTGATCACTTCTATGGTCAGCTGGCTGAATCACCGGCTGCATTCTCAGGTTCTCTGTTGGGACAGGAGAGCCAGAGAAAAACATGGAAGACGGTGGGGGGATTCCCTCCCACTGCTTGTAAAAGCAGTCTAGAGGCTAATTAGCCGCTAGGATTGCTTTTACATGAAAGCCGACCGCTGGCTGAAAAGAATGATACCAAGATGATAACTAAACCTGCAGGCATCATTCTGGTATAACCACTCAAAGTCCAGCAACATACCAGTACGTTGCTGGTCCTTGTTGGCATATATTGTAAACTTAATTTTCATGCAGCCTGTGGGCTGAACAAAAAAAAGAGATTGATCGGTGGGTATGCCCACCATTAGAATACCTCCCTTCATCCACCCACTTCTAATGATGGGCATACATGCACCGTATATATATATGCCGAAGCATGGGGGCATCCTCCCGCAAAAGTTAGGAGCAAATCGCTCCTCCGCCCTCTGCTGCCCCCACGCTTCGGCATATATGCTGAAGTATGTAACTGTGGTGGTGAAATCACCTCCAACAGCGCTGGAGTCACGGCTTTATGTATCGTGGGAGCAAACGCTGTTGCTGTCAAGATAAATAAATCAGTGCTGCAACTGAATGGCGTACCTGCTAAGCAAATGATGGTTAACAATAAAAAAAAGTAACATTACAGTATAACAGTAAGACTTACCATACCTGTAAAGCAATAAAAAAAAAAATTGTAAAAAATAAAACATTTAACGCAACCTGTGCCTAAAATATATAGATGCAGAAGCATGGGGTTCATCCTCCCACAAAAGGCAGGAGCAAATCGCTCCTCCACCCACTGCTGCCCCCACGCTTCGGCATATATGCTGAAGTATGTAGCTGTGGTGGTGAAATCACCTTCGACAGCGCTGGAGTCACGGCTTTATATATATATCGTGGGAGCAAACGCTGTTGCTCTCAAGATAAATAAATCTGCGCTGCAACTGAATGGCGTACCTGCTAAGCAAATGATGGTTAACAATAAAACAAAGTAACATTACAGTATAACAGTAAGACTTACCATACCTGCAAAGCAAATACAAAAAAAACATAGTAAAAAATAAAACATTTAACGCAACCTGTGCCTAAAATATATATATGCCGAAGCATGGGGGCATCCTCCCACAAAAGGCAGGAGCAAATCGCTCCTCCACCCACTGCTGCCCCCACGCTTCGGCATATATGCTGAAGTATGTAACTGTGGTGGTGAAATCACCTCCGACATCGCTGGAGTCACGGCTTTATATATCATGGGAGCAAACGCTGTTGCTGTCAAAATAAATAAATCTGCTCTGCAGCTGAATGGCGTACCTGAAAACAAAAAAAGGTTACCAACAAAAACACAGTAAACAGTAAAGTATAAAAAAATTGCATATCTGAAAAGCAAACATGGTAAAACATAATAACAATAAAACAATGCAGAATAGAATACAGTAAAAAAGAGCAGAACAATAGAGAGAGAATAGAGAGAGAGAACAATAAAACGACAACTATTTTTGTTTTTTTTATTTTATTTTGTTTTTTACACTTTTTTTAGTAACTTTAACTTTTGTAACTGGTACCAGGTTTGGGTCTCTCAAAATGCGATGGCATCTTGGGAGACCCTGTGAAAGTGTGTCCTAGTCTGTGCAATGCTGTACCCTACGCTAAAACTCAACTAGTGTATGGTAGCGTTCAAAACATTCACCAATGCATAGACCAGGATTGTCAGGACAGGAGGGACAATAATACCGGGTGTCACGCCTAAATCCGCGCTTGCTACAGACACGACATCTTCTTTGGGGAGCTCGTTGGGTAGGGGTACTCGAGAGGACATAAGGAAAATGCCTCTCATGCAGCCGGCTTACTGCATTTGGTTGGGGAAGGTGAGGTGGAGCACCGTCTGGAAACAGAAGGGCTCTGTCGATCTTTTCCTGGAATTTAAGGAAGGATCCAGTCCGTCCTAAAGTTCTGTATAGCACATGAGCGTTCAGCAAAGCCAATTGAAATAAATAAACAGACACTTTTTTGTACCAGCGTATGGCCTTACGGGCAACTAGGTACGGCGCCAACAACTGGTCGTTGAGGTCCACCCCTCCCATATTTTGGTTATATTCGTGGACACAGAGGGGTTTCTCCACAACACCAGTCGCCGTAGTAATTTGGACCATTGTGTCTGCATGAAGGGAGGTAAGAACGAAAACATTCTTATTGTCCCTCCACTTCATAGCGAGCAAATTATTACACAGCAAGCAGGCTCTCTCCTCCAGCCTAAGACGGGAATCTACAAGCCGCTGGGGAAAGCCCCGGCAATTAGGTCGCACGGTGCCACATGCTCCAATCTGATGATCAAAAAGGTGACTAAAAAGTGGCACGCTCGTATAATAATTGTCCACGTACACGTGGTACCCCTTTCCGAATAAGGGTGACACCAAGTCCCACACTATCTCACCAGCGCTTCCTATGTAGTCAGGGCAGTTTGTCGGCTCTACGTGACTATCTTTGCCCTCGTAAACCATAAATCTACATGTATAGCCTGTGGCCCTGTCACAGAGCTTATACATCTTGACCCCGTATCTGGCACGCTTGCTGGGAAGGTACCGTTTGAATGACAAGCGGCCAGAAAATTTAATCAGGGACTCATCAACGCAGACAACTTGATGGGGAGTAAACAAGTCTGCAAAATGTTGGTTGAAGTGGTTTACGAGGGGCCGAATTTTGTAGAGCCGATCGTATCCAGGGTCTCCACGAGGACAACAGAGTCCATTGTCATTGAAGTGTATGAACCGCAAAATCTGCTCGTATGGTGCCCTGGCCATGGCGGCAGAGAACACGGGCATATGGTAAATTGGATCAGTGGACCAATATGACCGCAACTCACTCTTTTTATTTATGCCCATGTTGAGGGAAAGGCCCAGGAAGAGCTTAAATTCGGAGACCGTAATTGGTCTCCAATCTCTGGCAAGGGAGGACTGGGGATTAGCGGCGATGTGTTGACCAGCGTATAAATTGCTTTGGTCCACAATAGATCTATAGAGATCTTCGGTGAAAAACAGCGAATACAAATCCACCTGAATTCCGGGTTGGCCAGTAATGGGGGAAATACGGGTGCTGCAGAAGTGGTGGGTACCCAATTCGGATTGGCGAATGCAGCAGGAAGGGCACTATGGGCACAACGGGCCTGTGTTCGTCTTCTTGGTGGCAGCAGGACACTACTAGTGCTTGCCACCTCGCCAGCTTGAACTGCACTTATGGGACTCGCCACGTCACCACGTGATACTGCAGTGCTGGATATACGACCAGGGTGTACTAAGCCGCTGGTGCTTGCCAGTTCACCAGAAGGAATAGCGACACTAGTACTTCTCTGCTACATACGAGGGACCTGCGGTTCTTGCACTTCAAGGACAGAAGAAGAAGATTGGGGTCTGGTATGCCTGACCTTAGCAGGGACCACAACTCCGTCGTCAAAGCTATCTGTCATGGAGCCGCTGTCCTCTACAGGATCGTATTTTGAGCCTAAATCTGACAGATGAGTGACTTCCTCTTCACTATCTGTCATGCTCAGAAACGTGTAGGCCTCTTCACTAGTGTACCTTCGATTTGCCATTTTGGGCTCTAAATTTAGGGGTACACTAGTGAGACTCACAGGCAAAAAAGCTCCTGACTGTTAGCGACTGATTCAAAACGCTACCAAAAAACTGTTAGCGATCGCAGGGATCAGGCCTGACTCTGCGAACGCTGCAGTTATGTGTGCTTAGTGTTTTGTAAGTGTCAGTGATCGATCGATACTGCACTTGGGTGGGCTGGGCAGGGCTGGGCCGAGGGGCAAAACGCAGGTGCTAGCAGGTATCTGGGCTGATCCCGCTAACACTGCGTTTTTGGGAACCCTAAACTGCTGGGGATTCTAGTATAGATCTGATCGGATCAGATATCGATCCGTTCAGATACTATAGCACTAAGGGAGGTGTATGCTGCGTGCGTGAGTGTTAGCGGTACTGGCGCTAAACTGACGCTGCCTGGGGCAACACAGACCTTATCTGACCCTAAAAACGTAACTTATATCACCGCCGGGCAATTAGGGGGTTAAACCTTTATAAGGTAATAAACGGCGGGTGCCCTAAAACTATAATAAACTATAAAAAACAACTAACTAACTAACTAGCGTCACCCGTAACACTTATACGGTGATCGCTGGTGAAAGGGTTAACTAGGGGGCAATCAGGGGGTTAAAACCTTTAGTAGGTAGTATATGGGGGTCCCTGTCGCTATAAAACACTGACAGCGAACCTATATACTTACCTCCCTAACTAGCGTCACCTGTGTCACTAATACAGCGATCAGAAAAACTATCGCTTAGTGACACTGGCGACGGGGGGTGATCACGGGGTTAACCTTTATTAGGGGGGTTAGGGGGGTATCCTGGACCTAAAGGGGGGTACCCCAGACCTAAAGGGGGCTAACCCTAACTGCCCTAACACTTATAACTGTCACAAACTGACACCAATGCAAAAAAAAAAAAAAAACTGCTATTGGTGTCAGTGTGACAGGGGGTACAGGGGGGGTGATAGGGGGGTGAAAAGTGTGCCTAGTGTGTTCTACTGTTAGTGTAGTGTTGGTGTAAATTACATTGATGTCTTCTCTCCTCGGCGCCGGAACGAAAAGACCGGCTTGAGGAGGGATGACAGCACTTCCTCTCCCTCTGTTTACATTACAGAGGCAGAGGAAGGATTTGCATTTGCCGGGAGCGATCGGGAGGGGGTGGCCACGAATGGATGGCCTCCCCCTCACCTCTCATCGCCCGTGAAGAAATGCCGGCCGCCTCGGGCACCGGGGGGGGGGGGTGTCCGATTGGACCCCCCGCCCGCGGGAGGCAGATCACGTACAGGTACGTCATTCTGCCTGCCCGTGCCATTCTGCCGACGTATATCGTCGTGAGGCGGTCGGCAAGTGGTTAATGGGACGTCCCATAGCAATGCTACTTGAGGGGAGGGAGAAACAACCCGCAGGGTACCCACAGACTTGAGGACTTATACTGCTGCCTGCAGTACACTGCATCCAAAGGCGATATCCTCACACCTCCTTACATCCACCTGATAAAAAATCTTTTGTGAATGTATGCACTGAAGACCAAGTTGCGGTCTTACAGATCTGAGCCATGGAGGCCTGGTGACGCACTGCCCAAGAAGCACTAACCGCTCGGGTAAAGTGCGCCTTAACTTGAAAAGGGGGAATCTTACCCCTTAAATTATAAGTTAGAATTATAACTTGCCGAATCCACTTAGGAACAGTGGATTTCAACGCTGCCTGTCCACTTAGGAACCTCTGGCAGAATACATAAGACATCAGAATTTGAGCAGTTGCCTTTAAATAGATTGTCACTGCTCTTACCACATCAAGACAATGTAGTGACTTTTCTTTCCTGGAACATGGTTTTGGAAAAGCAATGGCAGGAAAATATCTTGGTTCAGGTGAAAACCTGAAACCACCTTTGGCAAAAAGCCTGGACGAGGGCGTAAAACCACTCTGTCCTGATGAATAATCAAATATGGCCCTTTATAAGAAAGAGCAGCCAATTCTGAAAACCCTCCTTGCTGAGGATATAGCAACCACAAATACCAGCTTCCTTGACAGAAGGACTAAGGGAATATGCTGTATCGGTTCAAATGGCTGACAAAACTAGACTAGACTGACTAAAGTCAAGTCCCAAGGGCTTAAAGGTGATTTAACTAGCGGATCAATCCGCATCACCCCTTGCATAAAACCCTGGTTTAAGAATGCGTTTTTTGAAGAAAAATCGATAAGGCTGAGACTTGGCCTTTAATAGTACTCAAGGCCAACTTCATCTCTACGCCTAATTGTAGAAAGGCAAGAATTCTGCCTATGATATATCTCCGAGGGTGTCATCCTTGGATTCGCACAAGGAAACATAAGCCTTCCAGACTCTATAATGTATAGTTCTGGAAGATGGTTTCCTTGCATTAAATAAAGTAGAGATAACTGACCCGGTAGGCACACGTTTCTTTAGAATGTGGGTTTCAATAGCCAGGCCCTTACATTGTAAAGTAGGATGGAATATCGGCCCCTGCGAGAACAAGTCTGGCCTTAGTGGAAGGGACCATGGATCCTCCACTGCCATCTTTACGATTACTGCATACAATGACCTTCTAGGCCACGCTGGGGCTGCCAGAATTACCAGTTTTCTTTCCAGCTTGATCCTGCAAAGAAATCGAGGCAGCAATTGAATAGAGGGAAATGCATAGATCAGTAAAAACTGATCCCACTGTATCACCAACGTATCTGTTATGCATGCGAATGGATCCTTTGTTGTGGACACAAAGTTGACTAACTTTATGCTGAACTGGACACTAGAAGATCTACGTCTGGAGTTCCCCATCTCTGACAAACAGCCCAAAACTGTGTCAGGTAAAGAAATCATTCCCCTGGGAATAACTGCTGGTGATTTAAGTAATTCACCTGCCAATTCTCTATTCCTGGAATGAAGACTGCTGATAGGTATGGGACATTCCTTTCTGCCCAAGTTAGAATATGGTTCACCTCTCTCTGAGTTGAGAGATTCTTGGTGCCTCCTTGGTGATTGATATAGGCCACAGCCGTGGCAATGTCGGATTGGATCCTGACAGGACAATCCCTTAACCTAGAAGTCCAGGTCTTTAGAGCTAGACGCACTGCCCAAATCTCTAGGCTGATGATGGGCAAGGCTCTTTCGGTTCTTGACCACTGTCCTTGGACAGTTGTCTACTTTAGTACTGCTCCCCAGCCTGAAAGGCTGGCATCTGTTATTACCACTTTCCAGATAACAGGTCTGAAGGATCTTCCTTTCAGCAGATTCTGGTTAGTAACACCAATTGAGACTTTGGAACACCCTTGGGGACAGCCGTATTGGCAAGTCCAAAGCTTGGATCGTCTTGTTAGCAGATAGAATACTGTTTTGCAACAGTCTCGAATGGAACTGGGTATAGGGAACTGCTTCAAATGAAGCCACTATCCTTTCTAACAACCTCATGCAAAGGTGAATGGAGGGATCTCCTTTTGACCTGACCATCTCTTATGGAGTTGTCTTTTGCCTTGGCAAGAACACCCCCTTTTTCTGAGCTAAGAGCAGACCCAAATACTCCCCCTTTTTTAGCGGTTTTAAGGGAGACTTCACTAGGTTGAGAACGCAACCAGGTAACTGGTTGTAATGCGTACACCTTACTCCAAACACCGATTGGTCTATTAGCAATAGATTGTCTAGGTATGCCAAGACTGTTTAAGCCCTGTGCCCTTGACCTGGCTAGAGGTGGGGCTAGCACTCTTGTGAACACTCGGGGTGCTGTAGCTGGCCCAAAGGGCAAGGCTATAAACTGAAATGCTGCTGTTCTACTTCGAACCGCAGAAACCTTTGTTAAGCGGGAAATATATAGACATGCAGATATGCATCCCTGATGCTGATAGGCACCAGAAGTTTTCTTTTATCCTTGTAGGATAGAAACTACTGATCTGATCGACTTCATAGAAAGCAGCGGATCTTCAGGAACTGATTTAGATTCTTTTAGATCCAGAATGGATCTGTTGAATTTCTGTGTGGATCTGTACATGTACAGGAAATGCATGAAAAAAGGCAGTGAAGGTTCTAAGGAACCTAAAACTATCAGCTGACTACTAGAGGTAGTTTGAAAAAACACAAACCATCTCTGTAAGAGAGTTGCACCAGCAATATCTCAGATTGCAAGGCTGAAAAGGGTTCAGCTTCTTGATCACCTGAGGGTAACCCATCATCCTCTACCCACTGTTCCATTGATAAGGGGTCTAAGGTGGGGGAGGGGGATCTAACACGCTTCCAATCCTTTTAGATAGCAGATGCGATTAAAGTGGCTAATTTTCCTTCTAGACCCTGCAGGGCAGAGGAAAAGCATTTTCAATCATGTATATAGTGGCTGAAATGTTTTCTGTGACTGGACCTGACCCTGAGTCCTTCCTCTTGAGTCTGACGGTGGAAGCCGTCGCCACTGCCTAGAGGGGGATGCCCCTGGCACAGGCAAAAAAAAGTCAGTTTAATGAAGGTCGTTTATACTTCATTTTGACTGGTAAAAGAGTACTCTTTCCACTAGAAATCGTCTGGATGTATTTATCCAAATCATCACCAAATAGTCCTTCCCCATGAAAAGGGAAACTAGCCAGAAGCTTCTTGCAAGGTGCTTCGGCAGACCAATCTTTTACCAAAGGGTTCTACGCAAAGGTGGAACGCCTGGTGAATAGAATCTTATATAGCATCTATGGCAAAACATAATGCTTCTGGGAACTCGGCCAATTGACGGGCCTGTTGTGCAGGGAGCTCTTTAAGAGCATTTGTGAATTGGTCCTTTAATGACTGACAGATACCTATTGCTGCAACTGCAGGCTGAGTAATGGTCCCTGCTAAAGAAAAAGAGGATCTTAACAGGAATTCCAACTTTTTATCTGTTGGATCTTTAAGCATTTGTACATTGTCTACTGGACAAGTTAGACTTTTATTCACACTGGAATCGCAGCGTCAACTACTGGAACTTTCCACCTTTTTGTGAATCTTTTCCTCCATGGGATAGAGAACTAAGAATCTCTTTGGAGGGAAACAGTGCTTATCTGGATGATCCCATTCAGCGTAATAAACTTTTCTAGTAATGCATGAACTGAAAACGCATGCAAAGGTTTGTAAAGGTTTCAAAGAACCCAAGAGAAAACCGGACCTTCAGCTAACTCTGTTAGGGGTAGTATGAAGGTGGAACAAACCATTTTTGTAGGGGTTTGTACCTCAGATTGTGAAGCTGATTCATCAGCTGTTTCCTCAGCAGAGGAATAATCGGCTTGCTTTTCCTTTCGATTGTTTGAGGGTAACACCTCATCTTGTCCCCATTGTTCCCTTAATAAAGGGTTTGGAGTGGGAGAGAGGGATCTAGCATGCTTCCTATCACCTTGGATGGAGGATGCGATTAAAGCCACTAATCTTCCTTCTAAGCCCTGCAGGGCAGAGGAAAATGCATCTTCAGTCACGTATACAGGAGCTGAAGTGTGAGAAGCAGTTGCGCCAATCGGTTCCAAAGACCCACCCTGGCTTGTCATTTCTGGGAGGCATGGCTAGAGTTCCCCGCGCCTGGGGGTGGAACCTTGGGTGCCTTAGTAGCAACCTTTAGAAGCCATAGTGCCAAGCACAAAGCAGAGGTACTCTAAGAACTGTTCTATTTTCCGACAATAGCAGGAAAAACACTAACAGCATAGAATAAAAACAATGATGTCTTTTCCTGTACTGAAAATGCCTGTGTAAACCCCCTCACATGCTCCAGCGTTCCTGTGTCCTCTGGCAGCCCTGCTTCAGCTGCTCTGGTAGACAACTTTGTGTTCTCAGAGCATTAGTTTTTAAGCCCCTCAGGTGTGAACCTGATTGTAGTGCGCTGTGTGCTTTAGAGTTCACACACGGTGCCGTCGTTAAGCCACGCCCCTTGCCCGACCCTTCCTCCTTCCTCAGTGAATTCTTTTGGCCTTGTGCGTGCGCACGAAACGGCTTTGTGACACAGCCAGAAGGAGGAGAGGAGCGCTTTACAGTTTATGTACAAGTAAATGTTTTCCTTACTAAAAAACACCACCCCACATTCCACAAAGGTGGGGGGGGGGTTGGGAGTGTGGGTGGATGGGCGGACGGAGGGGTTACTTAGCAGTTTAACAGCTTTTTGCATTTATCACAGTATATCAATGCACTGTATCTAGTACCTGTACCCCCTGCACTCAGTTTCCCCATTAGGGGGAGAGGAGAGCCTCATTCCGGCTGCTAGGGCACACGCTTGTTGAGCACAGAATCAACAGGCTATATACATTTTTTACTCCCTTTAGAGGCGTTTTTAAGGCATTACAACATTATATGTTAAAGGAAAAGTCATAGGTGGACTTTGCAGTTTCTGTGCTTTCCTCCTACCTTTTCCTCGCTGCAGGATACTGCGGTAAACAGACAGATCCAAATTTCACCCATTACGGCGGGCAGCGTAGTTAAACCTTCAAAGACTGGGTCCCTTTTAATAGGGGTTCCACTCCTTTGGGCCTTGTATAGCACCCTTCAGGACAACTTTAGGTAATGTAGCAAGACCAAAAAGAGTCCTGGTTCCTAGGGTCCAGCTCTCAAAGAGAAGCATTACAGGCAAAACCTTGTTCTTCAATGCGAGGCCCGGGTACCATCCTGTGGCCGCAGTGGCGTGGATGGATCCGGTTGTGGAGGCTTTTTAAATCCAGCATGGATCCCTCCTGGAGTTCCTCAGAGCACATCTTCACTCGTGACCAACACCTTAAACACTGGCGAAAAAACTGATGTGCTCCTGGAAGGAGGAGGGGTTATATAGGCAGTGAACTTCCTTGGTTGGGTTTACTAGTGTCAACACCTGAAGGTGGCCCATAACTCATTAAGTAATTACTTAAGGTTCTGTGTCCTATGATGTACGATAAAGAAGAAAAGTAGCTTTGGGCTATGGGCTTTTGGGCTTTGCGCTTCCTTCTTTCCTAGCCGCCCAATCACACTTCCTTTGTGTAAGTTGGTAAAGAAGTGACACTAAACTCTGTTCCATTTATTATTTTTTATGATCCAACTTCCCGAAAAGGGCTTTGGGCTTTGAACTTTAGGCTATGAACTATGTGCTCTGGGCTATGGGCTTTAGACTTTATGCTATGAGCTTTGGGCTCTAGGCTATAAGCTTTGGGCTCTGGGCTTTATGCTATGGGCTATGAGCTCTGGGTTTGCAGTGTACATGACTGCAACTAACATGCACTGCTCGTTCCAAACAGACGTGAGGGGGAAAAAGGCGCAGTATAGGAGTACCATTAACTAATGGATGTTTATGAATTTTTACAGAATGTTTACTGAAAAATAAAGATATTGTTTAGTGTAAAAATAAATCTGGCCTCCTCCACCCCCTATAGCCGGCCAATTCCTCTCCTTTTTTCTAAGATGTTAATAAAGTGACACTAAACTCTGAAACAACTCCTTTTCAGTGGTGAATGTCTGGAGTGTTCACCTGAGAGTCGGTAATTCAATCAGGGTGAAGATACTCCTTTTCAGCGGTGAATGTCTGGATTGTTCACCTGAGAGGTAGTAGTTCAATCAGAGTGAAGCGACTCCTTTTCAGTGGTAAATGTCTGGAGTGTTCACCTGAGAGGTGGTAGTTCACTCAGGGTGAAGCGACTCCTTTTCAGTGGAGAATGTCTGGA
The DNA here is from genome assembly GCF_042186555.1 of Aquarana catesbeiana. Lineage (NCBI taxonomy): Eukaryota > Metazoa > Chordata > Amphibia > Anura > Ranidae > Aquarana > Aquarana catesbeiana. The sequence continues at coordinate 195,569,324 of NC_133327.1, forward strand.
GTGTTCACCTGAGAGGTGGTAGTTCAATCAGGGTGAAGCGACTCCTTTTCAGTAAATAAAGATATTGTTTAGTGTAAAAATAAATCCGGCCCTTTGTCCACCCCTTATAGCCAGCCAATTCCTCTCCTTTTTTCTAAGATGTTAATAAGTGACACTAAACTCTGAAGTGACTCCTTTTCAGTGGAGAATGTCTGGAGTGTTCACCTAAGAGGTGATAATTCAATCAGGGTGAAGCGACTCCTTTTCAGTGGTAAATGTCTGGAGTGATCACCTGAGAGGTGTTAGTTCAATCAGGGTGAAGCGACTCCTTTTCAGTGGTGAATGTCTGGAGTGTTCACCTGAGAGGTGGTAGTTCAATCAGGGTGAAGCGACTCCTTTTCATTGGTAAACGTCTGGAGTGTTCACCTGAGGGGTGGTAGTTCAATCAGGGTGAATTGACTCCTTTTCAGTGGTAAGTGTCTGGAGTGTTCACCTGAGAGGTGGTAATTCAGAGTGAAGCGACTCCTTTTTAGTGGTGAATGTCTGGAGTGTTCACCTGAGAGATAGTAGTTCAATCAGGGTGAAGCGACTCCTTTTCAGTGGTAAATGTCTGGAGTGATCACCTGAGAGGTGTTAGTTCAATCAGGGTGAAGCGACTCCTTTTCAGTGGTGAATGTCTGGAGTGTTCACCTGAGAGGTGGTAATTCAATTAGAGTGAAGTGACTCCTTTTTAGTGGTGAATGTCTGGAGTGTTCACCTGAGAGGTGGTAGTTCAATCAGGGTGAAGCAACTCCTTTTCATTGGTAAACGTCTGGAGTGTTCACCTGAGGGGTGGTAGTTCAATCAGGGTGAATTGACTCCTTTTCAGTGGTAAGTGTCTGGAGTGTTCACCTGAGAGGTGGTAATTCAGAGTGAAGCGACTCCTTTTTAGTGGTGAATGTCTGGAGTGTTCACCTGAGAGATGGTAGTTCAATCAGGGTGAAGCGACTCCTTTTCAGTGGTAAATGTCTGGAGTGATCACCTGAGAGGTGTTAGTTCAATCAGGGTGAAGCGACTCCTTTTCAGTGGTGAATGTCTGGAGTGTTCACCTGAGAGGTGGTAGTTCAATCAGGGTGAAGCGACTCCTTTTCATTGGTAAACGTCTGGAGTGTTCACCTGAGGGGTGGTAGTTCAATCAGGGTGAATTGACTCCTTTTCAGTGGTAAGTGTCTGGAGTGTTCACCTGAGAGGTGGTAATTCAGAGTGAAGCGACTCCTTTTTAGTGGTGAATGTCTGGAGTGTTCACCTGAGAGATGGTAGTTCAATCAGGGTGAAGCGACTCCTTTTCAGTGGTAAATGTCTGGAGTGATCACCTGAGAGGTGTTAGTTCAATCAGGGTGAAGCGACTCCTTTTCAGTGGTGAATGTCTGGAGTGTTCACCTGAGAGGTGGTAGTTCAATCAGGGTGAAGCAACTCCTTTTCATTGGTAAACGTCTAGAGTGTTCACCTGAGAGATGGTAGTTCACTCAGGGTGAAGCGACTCCTTTTCAGGGGTAAATGTCTGGAGTGTTCACCTGAGAGGTGATAATTCAATCAGCGTGAAGCGACTCCTTTTCAGTGGTGAATGTCTGGAGTGTTCACCTGAGAGGTGGTAGCTCAATCAGGGTGAAGCGACTCCTTTTCAGTGGAGAATGACTGGAGTGTTCATCTGAGAGGTGGTAGTTCAATCGAGATGAAGCAACTCCTTTTCAGTGTTAATAGCCTGAAGTATATTTTTTTTCTTGGCATTATCTACTATACATTACCCCATGTTTTTTTCAGGGGATCTGAAAGATAATACTATGCATTCTGGATATCCAGGATGGGGGCTCCATTTTCATCAAGCCCCAGGACAAGAATAATGCATGCATTACCTTCATACCATAAACAAAAACTATATGGAATAAATGTCCGGCACAAGGGACAAGTCGCATTTTGTTGTACCCATCTGTGGATACAATCAGAATGGTATGTGTGAGTACATTGTAATTCAGTAGAGTTCTCTGCACTATACTCACTGAGGCAAATGGAACAGGTAGGCTGCTCCATTGCCGGTGGTCTCGGAGGCACTGGGTGCTGATCCCTGTTGTGGTCTCCAGGAGGATGGCGCAAGTTGTTGGCTCCGTCCTCTTGTCTCCTCCGAAGCTGTCCTCGCGTCCGGTGGGCAATTGGAGACGCTCCTCCCTCCTGGCGGGATCGCCTTCCACGGGTCTGGTGCCGTGGCATCTTAATGCCGGTGTAACTGAAAAAAAAAACCTACAAATATTTAATATCAATAATAATATAGTAATATATACAATAATAATATGATAATAGCAAAAATTGTAAATAAAAACGCTAACAATCACAGGAAACACAATCTGACAATGTGAAAATTAAAAATTTAAAAATTAAATTAACCTTGCTCTATGATAAATTAAGAATTAGTGATTAATAAGAGCTTCTCCCCTCAAAGTGTAGACAATGCTAACTTGAGTAATATTTAACAGTGATAGGGGGGCATTATTAATAAATTGCTAATAACTGATTGTCACGGAACGTCCCTCACTTCGCTTGAGTGCTTCCGTCAGTATACCGCTTCCTAAGTTCTGGAACACAAGTCCAATGGATCTGGCTATAGGAACCCCCAAGAACTAGACAACACCAGTCTTGGAGTACATCAGGACTAACTCTTTATTTGAGATCTCACACAAATTTATACAGCAGGATGACTCAAAGCTAACCTAATTAACATGAGCTAATTTACTACAAAATTTACGCAGACCAGATGACTCAGAGACATGACCTGTAGGACAGACTTGTGGGCATCGAGCTTCACACAGTAGTATAAACACAATAGCAGGAGCTAATTACAATTAACAATACAAACAACAATCTCCCCCCTCCTCAGCCTAGACTGTTTGTCTCCTAGCCAGTGCTGGTGGCTAATGTGATCAGCTCATTTAATTAACACACATTACCATAAACATCAACACAGGGTTAATCAGAACAAACAACAATGAGTTGAATACCCTTAGAACCTAGACTAAACTCATTTACATTAAACACATTATAGCTGACATCAGACAGGTGAGTGGAGTTGATGACATTAGCATCTTCTCACAGTTTGAGTCCCAACAGTATGACTCAGTCACTATTGCTACTATGGCAAATACAGGGTCCCCAGAGTCTGTGTGTTTCGGGGGGACATGGAGCTGAATCCAAAGTAACACCAACCCCAGGGTCCCCAGGCATACAGCTCACAGAGAGCACCATTCCCCCAAATGCCAGGGCCCATAATCTGTTGGCAAGAGGCTAGCGTTCAGTCCCCTCCAATAGCCTCTGTCTCGGGTGAGTCTGTCACACTGATCATACCAACTGACACTTTTCAGGCCTGGAAACTTAGACTGGGAATACCTCGGTCATGTAACACTGTAGCCAAATAAATGTTATATCATTTTATAGATTTTATATATAATTAAACTGTACCCGGAAGATTTTACCCCCTTAATGACAGAGCATTTTTTGCGATTTGGCACTGTTGCTTTAACTGACAATTGCACGGTCATGCGACCTTGTACCCAAACAAAATTAACGTCCTTTTTTCCCACAATTATAGCTTTCTTTTGGTGGTATTTGATCACTTCTGCGTTTTTTATTTTTTGTGCTATAAACAAAAAAGACAGACAATTTTGAAAAAAAGTAATATTTTTTACTTTTTGCTATAATAAATATCCTCAAAAAATCATATTAAAAAACTAAAAGTTCTTTCTAAGTTTAGGCCGATATGTATCTACATATTTTTGGTAAAAAAAAAATTGCAATAAGTGTATATTGAGTGGTTTGCGCAAAAGTTATAGGGTCTACAAAATAGGGGATTTATGGCATTTTTATTATTACATTTTTTTTTTTTTTATTAGTAATGGCGGTGATCTGCGATTTTTATCAGGAGTGCAACAATGAGGCGGACAGATCAGCCAATTTTGGGAGCACTGACATTTATACAGAGCTAAAAATAGCCAAATGATTATTGTGCAAATGTCAGTGGCAGGGAAAGGGTTGACACTAGGGGGCGATCAAGGGGTTAAATGTGTTCCCTCACCGTGTTCTAACCGTAGGGAGGATGGGCTACCTAGGACATGAAATCACTGCTCCCGATGACAGGGAGCAGTGGATCCCTGTCATGTCACTAGGCAGAATAGGGAAATGTCTTGTTTACACAGGCATTTCCCCATTCTGCCTCTCCTTGTCACGATCGTGGGCCACCGGCGGACATCAAGTCTGCAGGACTCACAGGCACGCGCCGCCGGCCCTTGATTATGAAGGGATGTATGGTTACGACCTTTTGCGCACCTGTGCCATTCTGCCGACGTACATCGGCAGAATGGCAGAATATCTGTTCTTATTCTGTATGTATGGACCCTGCACAGTACCACTTTTCTTGTCCCGTATGCCGAGTGTAATTTTCGGTATCGGTTCTTATTTTGTATGTATGGAAGCTGCCAAGTGCCACTTCTCTTGTCCTGTATGCTGTGTATAATTCTCAGTATCTGTTATTATTTTGCATGTATGGACCCTGCACAGTACCACTTCTCTTGTCTCATATGCTGGGTGTAATTCTTAGTAAACTTATTATTGTATGTGACTTTATACTGCGTCACTGAATGATCCTGAGCAGGGCCGTCATCAGGGTTGTTCCACGGTTCTCCTATAGGGGGCCCAGACAGCAGACAGATTGGAGAACAATGCCCTGTGCTGCTCTCTGCAGCAACTTAAAGCCAGTTTCTTCCTCTCTCCCTCTCGCCAGTTTTCAGCTGCTGGATGGAGAGACACAGACAAGGCGGATCCAGGGGGGTGCTAATTTCCACCCATATTTCAGTTGTGCCCCCTCCCCAGCCCTTCCTTCGATGTGATGCCTGAGTGGCTGCTGATCTCCCCCCACTATCGCCCGCACTCAGAGCCAGGAAAGGGGAATGGCATCCTGGAGCAGTGAGAGAAGTGGCAGAGTGGGGAGATGGCATCGGACTGTACACACGCACACAGTTTGATTACCGCCCCCCCATCTCCTCCAAGGGCTGCTCATCTCCCAGCAGTAAGAAATGTGGATAGGGGCGGTAATCAAACTGTGTGTGTGTGCAGTCCAATGCCATCCAAGAGCGATCCTCTCTCATGTGCTGGAGGAGTGCTGTAGTGACAGGAGAGGGTGAAGAGGGGAAGGTTACAGGGAAATTGTACACATTGAGGGGGGGAATAATAGTTTGTGCGTTTGTGGAGAAGGGGGGATGGGAAGCTATCTGTGCTGAGAAGTGTAATCAGGATTGGGGGGGGATATTTGCTAGAAGGAGGAATGGGGGGATATATGCTAGGAGAAGAGTTTGGGGGAATTGGGGGGAAATGTGTGTGCTAGGAGGGGGTGGGAATTTCTGCTAAGAGGGGGGAATTTGTGCGGGGGGGGGAGAATTTGTACTAGAAGAAGGGGAATTTGGGGGGGAGGGGATTTGTGCTATAAAGAGGGATGGGGGAGATGTGTGCTAGGAGGAGGGATGGGGTGGATTTGTGCTAGGAGGAGGGATGGGGGGTGGATTTGTGCTAGGAGGAGGGATGGGGGGGTGGATTTGTGCTAGGAGGAGGGATGGGGGGGGGGGGATTTGTGCTAGGAGGAGGGATGGGGGGGAGATTTGTGCTAGGAGGAGGGATGGGGGGGATTTGTGCTAGGAGGAGGGATGGGGTGGATTTGTGCTAGGAGGAGGGATGGGGTGGATTTGTGCTAGGAGGAGGGATGGGGTGGATTTGTGCTAGGAGGAGGGATGGGGGGTGGATTTGTGCTAGGAGGAGGGATGGGGGGGAGATTTGTGCTAGGAGGAGGGATGGGGGGGACTTGTGCTATGAAGAGGGATGGGGGGATTGGTGCTTGGAGGGATTGGTGGGGGTTTGTGCTAGAGGGAGGGATTGGTGGGGGGATTTGTGCTAGGGGGAGGGATTGGGGGGGATTTGTGCTGGGGGGAGATTGGGGGGATTTGTGCTAAAGGGAGAGATTGGGGGGGGGTTGTGCTAGAGGGAAAGATTGGGGGGGTTTGTGCTAGAGGGAGGGATTGGTGGGGGGATTTGTGCTAGGGGGAGGGATTGGGGGGGATTTGTGCTGGGGGGAGATTGGGGGGGATTTGTGCTAAAGGGAGAGATTGGGGGGGGTTGTGCTAGAGGGAAAGATTGGGGGGATTGTACTAGAGGGAAAGATTGGGGGATTTGTGCTAGAGGGAGGGATTAGGGGGGATTTGTGATAGAGGGAGAGATTTGTGCTAGAGGGAGGGATTGGGGGGGATTTGTGCTAGGAGCTAGGATGGGGAGGGAGGAATTTGTGCTAGGAGGAGGGATAGGGGGAGGAAATTGTGCTTGGAGGAGGGATGGGGGGGGGATTTGGGCTTAAAGAATTGATGGGGGATTTGGGCTAGGAGAAGGGATTGGGAGGATTTTTATTAGGAGGAGGGATTTGTGCTAGGAGGAGGGATTAGGGGGATTTGTGCTAGGAGGAGGGATTGGGGGGATTTGTGCTAAGAGGAGGGATTGGGGGTGGGGGGATTTGTGCTGTGAGGAGGGATTGAGGCAATTTGTGCTGGGAGGAGGGATTGGGAGGGGATCTGTGCTAGAAGAAGTGACTGGGGGGATTTGTGCTAAGAGGAGGGATTGGGGTAATTTGTGCTGGGAGGAGGGAATGGGGGGGGGGATTTGTGCTAGGGGGAGGGAGATGGGAGGGAGATTGGGGGGGATTTGTATCTTGTTGCTGGGGGGGATTGGGGAGATCTATGCTGGAAGTGATTGGGGGGGGGATTTGTGCTAGGGGGAGGGATGGGAGGGAGGAATTCGTGCTAGGATGAGGGATGGGGGGGATTTGTGCTGGGAGGAGGGAGTGAGGCAATTTGTGCTGGAAGGAGGGATTGGGGCAATTTGTGCTGGGAGGAGGGACTGGGGGGAATCTGTGCTAGAAGAAGTGATTGTGGGGGATTTGTGCTGGGAGGAGGGATTGGGGACAATTTGTGCTGGGAGGAGGGATTTGGGGGGACGTGTGCTAGGGGAGGGGGATTGGGGAGATCTATGTTAGAAGAAGTGATTGGAGGGATTTGTGCTAAGAGGGGGGATTGGGGGGGGGTTTGTGATGGGAGGAGGTTTTTTTGGGGGGGGGGCTTGAGCTAAGAGGAGGGATTGGGGGTGGGGTTGTGCACACCATGTGTGATGTGCATCCCTGTTACCTGCCCCCCCCATGTATCCATCTATAGACTATACACAGTGACAGACCTCAGATTATTGCTGTGCAATGTCCCATCCCCCCTCCTCCTGTGTGCGTCTCAGTTTCAAACTAGAAAAATAAAAGTAAAATTAACAATAATAAAAAAAGTTTTAAAGCGCCCCTGTCCCCATGTGCTCGCATGCAGAAGCGAACGCATACGCAAGTCGCGCCCACATATGTAAACCACGTATGAGGTATAGCCATGAATGATAGTGTGAGAGCAATAATTCTAGCCCTAGATCTAGTAAAAAAAATTTAAAGCGTCGCTCATAGGGATTTTTAAGTACCAAAGTTTGGCGCCATTCCATGAGCGTGTGCAATTTTGAAGCATGACATTTTGGGTATCCATTTACTCGCATAACATTATCTTTCACATTATGCAAAAAAATTGGGCTAACTTTACGTTTTTTTTTTAAACCTTGAAACAGTTTTTCTTTTCCAAAAAAGCCTTTTAAAAATTGCTGCGTAAATACCGTGCGAGATAAAAAGTTGCGACGACCGCCATTTTTTCTCTAGGGTCTCTGCTAAAAAAAAAAAAAAAAAAAAAACATATATAATGTTTGGTGGTTCTGTGTAATTTTCTAGCAAAAAAATGATTTTTAGAGAGAAGTGTCAGAATTGGTCTGGTAGGCAAGTGGTTAAGCGGTTAAATTGGGGTACTGGGTGTGGGGGGGGGAGAGAAGATAAACCCCCCCCCAGTGCTATGGCTGCATCAGGAAATGTGCAGACTTCGCTTATTCTATATAAAAACAAAATTAATTAGAATGCCCAGACAGAGTGCCTATGTACACGCTACAAAATATTCTGCACTCAGGTCTGTAATGTGTACATTTTATATGGATCTAAATGCAGCTGTGTGTTATTCTATGGTGCACACAGCTGAGCTCGGCTCTCTCATCTGCATTTATAAAAAAAATAATAATCAGTACCCTCGGTCTTCCATATGATTATATTTATTAATGATGTACACTTGTAAACATTTGTACTTACATTTACATACATACAGTACTGAATGTACTGAATCTCCTGTGGAGTCCCTCAGGGCTTCCCCTTATCGCCAGTGCTATTCAACATTTACATCCGCCCTCTCCTCAATATCATCAGAAATCAGATCTCTGTTCCACTCATACGCAGACGATACCCAAATCTACTTTCGGATCACCGGACAAAAAGACCACCATCAGCAACTAGAGAAATGCCTCACTTCAATAGATACCGTATTTATCGGCGTATAACACGCACTTTTTTCCCCTTAAAACCAGGGGAAAATCGCAGGTGCGTGTTATACGCCGATCCCCTGCGATCCCGACCTGTCACATTTTCAAAATCGCCGACCGCGATTTGAAAATGGCGCCGCCGGCGCCGAAATACACAGAGCCGGTCCTCGGCTCTTTCCGGTGGCTGTCGTTCATTTTCGGCTCCACTCGTAGTCCCGAGCGGAGCTATCCGAACCTACTCGGCTAGGTTCGGATAGCTCCGCTCGGGACTACGAGTGGAGCCGAAAGTGAACGACAGCCGCCGGAAAGAGCCGAGGACTGGCTCTGTGTATTTCGGCGCCGGCGGCGCCATTTTCAAATCGTGATCGGGCGATTTTGAAGCCCAGAATGGCTGGGATCACTGGGAAGGCTGCACTGGGGAAGGCTGCACTGGGGAAGGCTGCACTGGGGAAAGCTGCACTGGGGAAAGCTGCACTGACAAGGCTGCACTGGGGAAGTCTGCACTGGGGAAGTCTGCACTGACAAGGCTGCACTGGGGAAGTCTGCACTGGGGAAGTCTGCCACTGCAAGGCTGCACTGGGGGAAGTCTGCACTGACAAGGCTGCACTGGGGAAGGCTGCACTGGGGAAGGCTGCACTGACATGGCTGCACTGACAAGGCTGCACTGGGGAAGTCTGCACTGACAAGGCTGCACTGGGGAAGGCTGCACTGACATGGCTACACTGACAAGGCTGCACTGACAAGGCTGCACTGACATGGCTGCACTGAGAAGGCTGCAATGATGGGCGTTTAAATGTAAGTTTTTTTTCCCTTCAACTTCCCTCCTAAAAGTTTTTTTTTTCCTTAAAATTCCCTCCTAAATTGGGGTGCGTGTTATACGCAGATAAATACGGTAACTGGATGACCACTAGTTCCCCTCAAACTCACGGG